>NW_020449196.1:3193-26455 GCF_003343035.1 Apteryx rowi | reverse complement strand
GGGCCGGGCCGGGCCGGGCCTGGCGGGGCCCTCGGCCGCCCGCTCTCCTCCCCGCGAGCCCGGGTGCTAGTGCTCGCTCCCGGGCGCGCTCGGCGCCCTTCGCCCCCGAGGAGAGCCGGGCAGCCCCCGGCTTCGTGCCGAGCCGCGTTGCAGGCGCYGGTTTATCGAGCCCGCGCCGCGCCGGCGGGGCAGGACGCAGCACCTACAGCTCACACCTTCAGCAGGCCCTAGACATGCGGCAGTGAGGACAAATACGACATTTTCAAGTGCTGTAATGAAGGCTGCTTGTCTCTCTCCCTCCCCCTCCGTTCATCCCAGCAGCCTGATTTATTTGCCGATTCTCAGGGTTGTGAATAATTGGTTTCTTTCTCTTTACCACGAAGCAAGCAGTCAACTCTGCTGGAGAACAGAGCGAGCAGGAGCCCAATAAACCGCAGGGCCCATCATTTTCCCCAGTACCTCAGAGGGAGGCATGAAGCAAGAGGAGCAGGGGCTGCTCCGAGCACTTGAGGCTGCGGAAAACAGCAGGAGCAAGGGACGACGTCCGCGACGCGCTGGCTCTGCTGCGGTACGTCCCGCAGCTGCGCCTCAGCAAACCCCCACCAGGCCCCGCCGGCCGCTTGGCCAGCCGCAGTGGGGTAAGGCGAGAGCCAAGGCGCCTGGGACCGTGCCCGCGCGGCTGTGAGGAGCGCCGCCGGGCCAGCGGCTGTGGGGCTTTGCCTCTGCAGGCAGGAAGATTATCAGCTCTCATTCCTTCGTTAGTGCCCTTGTCCGCAAAGGAAGCATTTCTAGGGCTCTYGGACCCTAGACAGGATCCTGCTGAAGAAGAAGTGGGTCATCTTCATGACAGCCTTTAAAAACAAAAGCAACGCCCTATGGCCTGGTAAATATATATATACGCACATATATATGTGCATATAACATGGTTTTAATTACCAAAGGATCCAAGGATTTGCTGCCTCTGAGCCTTTATCTGCTGTATCTCGGTCAAACCTCGTAAGGCTGCATTTGAGATCACACTGCACTAAGAAAACAAATGATTAAAGCAGAGCAAGGGAGAGTCAGGGGATTAGTTTATTCTGCATGGCCTTGAGCAAGTCATTTTTAGCTCTGAGGCTCTAATCTTACAGTGAGAGCTCAGGGCAGATGAAACACTTGAACACCCACACAGAGCACTCTCAATTTTTGCTCATCTGAAAAACTGGAATAATAACACATACCTCTCTCTCTCTGAGACCATCTTAATCATTAATCCCTGTTAAATGCTTGAAAATGTCAAGTTTGAAAATGACTGATTAAACACCAAATCAAATTAACAGTCTGCAGTGTCACTGAAGCCAATTAGGTAGGATGATGACCCAAGCATCCACTGTATTCAGCTCACAATCTTCACTAGAAATATCTAACAGTAAGAAGCAAAGCTATAAAAGTCTGTTCTCCTCATAGCAACCAGCTGTAACTGCAAAGAGAATACAAAAGATGAGTGACTAAATAAATTAGTCTTGAACTGAATTCTCTATCTTGTTAAATGCAGGAAGCCTACACAGTGCAGTTTCAAAGGGACTAATGAAGGAGAAAACCAAGCTCTTGGATCTCCAAGAAGCCTTGAATCATCCAGCCTTCAGACAAGAGTAAAGTACCAGAGGAGCAAATCTTACAGCTGACATGACTTAAAAAAACCAACCAACCAAMCAAACAAAAAACAAAGAAAACCACCGCACACCCTTTGAATTCAGTGCAAGACTTGCCCCACTGCATAGTCCTAATGAAGGGCAAGACAGTTTCACTGTCCTGGTATTATTCATTCTGCATATTTAACATACAGCACTTTGTTGCCTGTTTTTTGATTGTATGTGCAAGTTCAAATTAGTCTTACTAGCAGTTGTCACTGTGTTTTTGAGCTAGTTTTCAAGTTCAGTGCATGTGGATATGGTGTATCTTATAAGATCAAGCACTGTTTTTGCACATAAGATGAGCCAACTGCATTGCAAGTCTGAACCACTACGCACTTCTCCTTATTAGAAGGAAAGATTTATTATCTCTAATGCATTGACTGAAAAATCTTTAAAATGTGGATTCTCAGCACCCTCTTGTGGATTAGTGGTGTGATAACCACTTACTAACAACTACCAAGCATTAGTAAAACTTTCATCACAATTCAGCACTACAGAAAAGTTATTATTTTTGCTGCAAAACTGCAGTAGGGAAATTAAATGTGAACAGAAAAACTCTGTAATTTATGATTATTTTTAATACTTGTATGAAGCCTACATCTTTGGAATAAGCTTTTCTTATGCCCCATTAAAAAAAATACTAGTTATATACTGGGTCTCATGCAACATATGAACTGTAATGCTATCAGTGGTGGCAAGGGATTCTGTTTCTTTTAAAACATGCATCTAAGCCTGCAGGCCAGGTCAGGATCAAACTTGTTTTCATGTAGGAAAAAAAAAAAAAAAAAAAAAAAAGCCCATGGGGGCAGCACAGAGGCTCTTCCAGCTCAGATAGCACATCATGGCAGAGCTTCTGTCAGATTTGGGAACACCTGGGAGGCGGAATGCTGCTACTGGGTAGATGTGTTTTTTCCTGCTAAAGTGGCTTTTTTTCCTGTGTACTTGCAGTAAAATGAGAACAGAAGTAGAAGTATAGATGAATAGAAGGAATGGCCAACATCCCCTTAGAAGCTGTTTTCCAAGCAATTTACGGATCACACTACGTGCTGTAAGTCCACCCTGGAACATTTACAGAAGTAAAGGAAGACTGATACATATGCTAAATACTCCTAATTACAACTGAACAAAGCTTTCCCCATGTCACCCAGATTCATATCAACACAAGTGTTTGGTATGTATCAGCATTTAATGGCTACATGCTACCAATCTGAAAACACTCAAACCATACATGTGGTAAGTGTTGGCTTCAACAGATCAGCTTTCAGCATGTTCTACCAAATCCCTAAAGCAAATTCAGTGTCTGTCTAAATACATAAGAGTAACCAGCAAGCATTAACAATGTTGCTCGCACTCACTGCAAACTAAAACAGGCACAAGGTTTCCTGAGCACATCCATCAGATTTCATTCCCCTAACACAGGTGCTAAGATATGCACAAGTTTTTTCTGTTTTTGTTTTTTTTTGACAACAGCAATATAATTACTGCTTCAGGCATGCAGAAACTTGAGATGTCTTTCCACATGTGCAGATAATATGGTTCATACGATTCCACAATTTAGTTTATACTTGCAGATACACTACTCCATGTAACCTATGGCTTTCACTTGCACTACACCCACCTTTTAGTCTTTTGAGATTAAGTATCACAAAAGCAACAGGGTTTAGATGTGATTCATCTACATCACTATGTTTTTCCAGCACCCACCACAGTACCCCCCTTATCTCCATCATATATAATACTAATAACATAATACAAATTCCCATCAATGTGTATTTCTTCCCTTTGGTATTCTAGCAAATTTATTTTTTTCGTAGCAAGGATGATTCAGGCACCTATTTATACAATCATCTTTAGGAAAGCTAACACTAAAAACAAATTAAAATGCATACTATAAAGGCAGCTGTGGTTTTGCTCTATTTTATTTTTATTTTTTAAATCTACAGTTTCTAATATATTGCTGCCAGTTTCTAATATATTGCTGCCATTTACATCTTTGTTAGCTTTAGAACACTATATGCTGCTGTTAGATCCAGAATCATTTGTGCAATACATACAAAGCACCTTCGGAAGCTAGTTGTACTGGATAGCAGGAACAACAGTTCAGCTTTATGTGTCAGGCTACAAGCAAATGCCGGGGAGGCAGCATCTAGCTGTTTTTTCTACTGTGTTGTCTCCCTCAGGGAAAACGCAGGAGGCCAGATGAAGCATACCACAAGCAAAATCCAGTCCTGTAGTACCTTGTATCAACCACTTTTGTAGTCTTAGTAGCAGCCATGGGCCAAATTCTCAGTTGGAATCAGTTTTGTAATGCCAAGGTTATCTTTCTGGGAGCTAAATAACCTGTTCTTCAATTGTTGCCATACTGCTTTTTCAAATTAAAGTGAGAGTGGGGAGGAGATGAGAGAGCAAAAAGTTGCACTCTGCACCAAACTGGACTGCTTTTGTGCACAAGACACCTAATATTTAACCTCCCTGCTCTGACCATGCTAGTAYGTTTTGCTCTTGACTGAGGCAAGCCAGGTACTTCCATCAGTTCATCCCAATACACACATCACGCATTAGCTGCTAATTTCCTCCGAATTGACTTTTCTTCCTAGAATTCTGCACTGTTAGTGATAGTCTTACTGTACAATTCTGATTGCAATATAGTAACAAATGATAAAGGCTTGGCCCTGTTACTGTTCCTTTTGTTCTAGTTGTTATTACCCCAGTTTCAAGAAAACTGCATTTTTTTAAATAGAAAAGCCACAAAGACCTTGCATTGTTACCATATTTTCCTTAGGCTAGGAACAGTGTATCAAAATTAGAAACAGTTGTCTAATAAGACAGCAACCTATATATTCCGGTCAAGTTTTTAAGAAATGAGAGTCTGAAGTTAAACAACAGTACCTTTTTGACGAGTAGTATCAGCGGACCTCAGTCTGCTGCTGGTAGTGCTGCTGTGCTGCTCGTGTTCTGTTCTAATGAAAAACATTAGTCATGTATTTCATCTCCTACATGCCTCGGGCTCCTGAGTCCTTACATATTTGTTAAATGTTAAGACCCAGGTCAGGAAAATAATTCTGAAAAAATTAGGAATATTTCAGATGGCTTTGAAGTCTATAAATAATCATCACACTTTCAGAAGAAAAGGAGGAAAAATTCCTACTCACCAGAGTTACATACTGCAGTGACGAGCAAGGTAGAGTAGAGTGGGCTTCTGCTCCTTCATGGCTTCTTCACGGCATTCCTTTCACTCTGCAGGAGTTGCTGGTCAGAGGAAATGGGAGTAGCTTTGGTAAGCAGAGTTATCCCTGCAGCTGGCTACCATAATTTAGGACAGACAGTACATTATTTTTCTATTACACTTAATAGGTCACATATACAAAACTAATACACAAATTGACTGTTCATATGAAGCAGCATTAATTGCACACACATGGTCATGTACTGCAATTTCTATCAATATGATTTGGAATGCAACTAAGAAAACCTCAGCTGTGGACCTGTGCTATTGTAGAACAACATACAACTTACCTAAACTAGCAGATAAATTATTTTGATCACTGATGAAATGAATATAAGGCCTCATTTTTTATCATATATGCATATTACATATATTACATATTTCTTACAGATATAGAAGTTTTTAGACTACAACTCTTTTTCTTTTGTTTCTGGTTGTYTATAGACAGACTAAAATCAGTTTGTCACTTCCAATTAATCTGAATGTGTACGTTTTCTAAATTCCAGTTATTCTGTTCCAGACTTTGTCCAGTTTGGCAAAGGTCTCTTAGAAACACATATCTCAGACTCCTGGGGAATGTCAGTGCAAAATAYGTTAATTCACTGACCATTTCAGGTTAAGATCAGTCACAACTTAAACAAGTCTGCAAGTACCCACCCTGTTTCCTTTTCCACATTAAATGTACTAAAATACTTATGTAGCTTGACACAGGATTTCTTTCAGTGCACGCTGAATAATATTTTCAATTTGACAGTGGCAAGTGCAGAGCCTAGAAACAGACAAGTTTAACTTATTTTATCTAACATAGTGCAAGATTTAATGTCTTCATCCACTGGTATGCCATGCAACACCCAGTCAGTCGACTGCTTCATGTCTCCATATTATTCAAAACCTCAAAAATACAATATAGTTTCACACTAATACAGAAGATAACAAACATACACATATAATTCCATCAACAAGAACTATTCTTAGAAAGAAAGTTTCTCTATACTTCCCCAGCTATATATTTTGAAAGGAAAACCAAATAGATTTAAAGTATTTTTCAAAATGATCAGTTTGCTCTCTGGGCACAATAAAAAAACCCTCTGCCATACAGAGAATACCATATATGTTTATTATAATTTAGGAACATGAGTAAAAGGCAAGTATTTTATAATAGTTTAAAATCCATGGTAATCTCTCCTGTCTTTGTGTTGAAATTTATAGCATACGTGACAGCGCTAGGAAGGTCTGTCAGAGTTTCTGATTCAATAACAGAACTGAAGAAATAGACAGCTTGCTTGCAGTGGGGATTCCATTCACAGTTTCCCTATAGGAGAGAGTTAAAAGTGAAAGCAGTCACAACTCCAAGATACCGGACAGTAATAATGCAGTAAGAACACAACAGTTCTCGTCCACAGTTCAGTATACAAAGATCAGATACATTTCTTACTTTCATTGACATTCTTTCTTTTCAGGAATGCATAACAAATTTCTTTAAATCCAGTATACGACACTGCGCAGTGATGTTATAGAGAAAAATGGATTTGGTCAAGGAATATTTAGATGGGATAGAGAAAATATTTAGGGCTCCTTCCCCTCAAAGTTTTTGCTTTTGTTGAACTGAGGAAAGGAAGTTGCATGAATAAATCCTACTTCAAGCTAGCATCATATGACAGTTCTGAATGTGGTTCCAAACTACAGAAGCATTTGAATCTGATTCAGACTCTCCTGTTTTAAGGTACATCTCCTGCTCCCACAAAAAGGGTGAGTAGATAATTCTACTAGTATTGTCCACATAGGATTCAAATAGGGTAACAAGTAGCACTACATAAACCAAGACACCAGGGTCAGCAAAGATATGTTTTTCAGCATTGTAATTCTGTAGACTTTATGAGAGATAATAAACTACAGATCGAAGAAATACCTTGTCATTTGAAATCTGCATCAGCCCTGTGCTAATAGAGATATCAGCAGTAAGATGATATTCCATCCACAGAACTGCTCCATGGCTCTTTCCCTTCCTGGAGAAAGACGGGAGACAAAAAAAAAAAAAAACCAAAAACCTATCATCTTAGCATTAACTTTACGTAATACTGATAGCTTAAACACTGCACCCATTCCTCATGAGGTTTAGGAACGCATAAGTAACTTGTTTCCTTTGGAGAAACTTGAACAGTTGAATAAATYTGTCAGTGGTTAGCAAGTTTTTAAGCATTTGCAGATCTGAAATCTGAAAAAGACAAGAGGAGCAGATGTAACAACTAAGTCTGCCAGTCATTTAACAGGCATTCAAGATAACATGGAAGAAATTATATAGCCTATCTGGGGAACCTTTCATTCAGATACCCCAGCTTCCACTATTTCTGGATTTAGGGAAAATGTTTACTATGTAACCCATCTTACTTCACCAAGTCCCTGCTCCACAAGGAGCAGAGGCCATGCTAACATGTTGCCTGTAAAAACAACGGGTTCCAAGGCACAGAGAACCCATGCAGACGGTTCTGGGTTCTCCCATGATTCTCATGGGGGTGGGAGGGGGGCAAACTTTCCATGAGTTTTATCCAGACAAATAATCTGCAGCACACAAGTACTCCAAGGGATTAAGGGCCATGAATTTGATGTCACAAAGAGGAACAGCATAATTACAGCAGTGTTCAGATTATATAAACTCTAGAATAAGTTAAATGCAAATTTCCCTATTTTTTTTATTTCCTAACAGTATGTCAAGTTTGCACAGAATAAACTACAGTCTGTACTTATAGTGAAAAATATCTCTGAAGACATATGACAAATATCAAAAGCTAACTATAGTTAAAGGGAAGGATACTGTACACTTTAAAGCTATTAAACAGAATTTGGAAGGCTAAACAGGAGCTGTTTCTGCCAGAACTCAGCAATAGGGAACAAACTGAAAGACTAAAACCATCCAGATATTGGTTTGTTTTCTCTAGACTGTAAGTTAATCTGTTTACATTCTAAATAAGGGTAACAATCTAATAAAATGCTATTTTTAAAACACAGCCATCTCACCTACGAATTACCCTTAATGCTATAGCTGCCTGTGAGTTATCTGTGAAGGCAGACAGGGTGAATCCGAAAAAAGGCACAGGAAGTTACCGTCACAGGAGCTTCCACAAGTTTAGGTAACATCTTTAGATACTGTTAAATGTGATCCCACTAATTAAGTATAATACACAAAAATGGAACGTGAAGTTAAAAAAAACACCTTTTTTTCATCATTATGATGTGAATACTTACTACGAAGAGAAAACTCACCGTAAAAGATTTAAAGAACCCTCTGCGCTGAGACAGTGCTGTGGTACTGTTCTTCTGAAGTCAAATATCAAAACTTCTTGGGGGTCTGAGAGTGACTTGCAAGGATATTCCCACAGAGGGTGAGGTTCTGCTTCCTTGGATTCCCTAAAATTCAGAGAATTCTGAAGAAAAAAAGTAATAAAACTATGTAAAAACAGTCCAAAGGCTAACAGTCCTTGTTTTCAAGTTACTTGGTGACCTGGACCCAGAATATTTAAGGCAAAAGGCTCCAAGAGGACAGGACTGTACTTTTTAGGCACAACAAAAAATATCTACTAGAAGCATGAACTAATTGTCAGGACCATGGTCCTCAGTGGTCAAACAGGCAAAAATGGGTACTTTCAAAACAATGCATTTAATTTCTTTTTGTCTCCCTCGAGATGAATTCTACTCTAGAACTGTCTACAGTCCTCCACGAAGACTATAAAGGCAACCTAAATGGCTACCTCAGATATGGAGATGTACACTACAGCTCTAGAAGTTTAGACAGATAAATCTCACCCTTCATATCTATTTCTTGGAAGCCAAAAAGCCTTTTTTTCTCTTTAAAGCRCTAACCTAAAGGCACTTAAAGCACTCTTTAAACGCTAGCCTAAGGACAGTTGGATTCRCTGATGAACAACTGCCAGCTGATTTGATTTCAACCTCAGAATAAAGTTTTAGAGAACAGGATTTCCTACCTCCCTTTTTGAACCAATGCAAGTACTTTCAAGACAGTGCAGTGCTGAACAGTTTGTCAAATAACAAGAAACATACAACCCCAAACGCCATGCCAAAGAAGTTATTCTATTTTGTAAGAATTAAATAGCTGCTGTGTTTATGAAAAAGTAAAACCATGTTTTTTCATGTGACATATGAACATTTAAATGTTCACTAGATACTTTTTCAAGCCAAAGTGAGTTTTGTTCTGTTTTGCCGAAACTTGTGCTGAAACTATTTTGAGTGTTCTTACTTTAATCATATCATCCATAGTCTGCACATCAAAACCTTCACAGGTGCCACACGGACTCCGGATTCTCCATAAGTCCTAAGGAGGAAAACAGGGTTTTGTTTGTTTTTATTAAAGGAAATAATTTTAGTTATGAATTAAATTGTTAACAGTAAAGTGCATTCACTCATTTAAAAAAAGGTAGGAAAAAAATCCTTCCACCTTCCCACACTAAGTCAGCCAAAATAGATGCCACATAACAGGACATATTACATTGCATCTTCTAGCCACTTCCATGCAATCATTAAAAAAAAMCAAAAACCCACCTATTTAGAGAAATAGTTCTGCTGAAAGAATATTTTCCTACTGAATGTTTCCTTGCTTATTTAATGGGAAAAAAGTTAAGAGATAAGAGATTAGCTAGAGCCAGGAAAAGGTCAACCACCGGAGAGACTGAAGGCAATACACGTGCAGATTGTTACTATGCCTTTTACAGAGCTTAGCAACTGCTGGACTGACAGTGATTTAGTTCAAAAGACTGCATTAATGGTCTCTAACGGAATGAGAACATTCACTAGTTTCAGATACACATATTTTATCACCTGTTCACTGCTGCGCTGAGCAATCTCAAAGGTTTCTACTTGTACCGGGTATTGCTCACTGGATTTCTACTTTACAAGAAGGCATCAGGAATACTATAAATTTAAATAAGTGCTCTTATAAACTTATGTCTGAATACAATACATCATGAACTAGAGTGACTATACAGAATCTCCCAGTGGTTTACCCAATATTCTTTAAGTAGAGTAATTTAAGCATTCCACTTTTCTTAGTAATTTAGTGCAATTCTCTACAACACTGTTGAATGCCACTGCTGGTAGGGATACTCAAGAAGTGCCAAGCAGGAAGACCATTTACTCTTTTACCCTTTTTTACTGTAAATGCAAAATTGTCACTGTAGCTTTTCATCATTTCTTAGAAAGCTCATAAGACAGCCTGGGGAGCAAACTGAATTAATTCTGTGCTCTATGCCTGCCAGCCTGGGTGGAAAAAGAAAAAAAAAAAAAAACCAAACCCACACATGCACATAGTCTGGTTGTAGCAGCCCTGCTATTATCCTTAGTATTAGAGAGCTATCGACAAAGAGTGCGCTATGCAAGAAGAGTCTTACTGGGTTTGAACAAATGCCCACTTAATACTATATGCTATATCTAAAAGCAGCTAACAGCAATGCCTAGGGAGCAAGGCAAGTACACCAGTGACAAAGAGCAGCTAAATAAGTGCATAACTTGTACTCACCACAGCCTCCATTTTAAAGTGATCAGTGATTGCATGTGCTCATCCTAAGATACTTGCAGCTTAACATTTGGAGAATAAGACCTCTTTAGATCATTACTAACCCTAAAAAATGTGTGTATTTCCTTTGGGGTCATACAGAGAATTTAAAGCCTGCTAACTACTTTAATTCAATGTATTTCATTGTGTATGAAAGGTATTGACAGAATGCATCTTACACAAACAAGTTCGCTGCTAGACACACTTTGTTTAATCCCAAAAGATGTATTCTTCCATTTCTTTTCCCCTGCGATATCACTCAATCTGTCAGAGCAGACCATTTTAGCAGTACTAGCCACGTACTGGGGGTGTGGCATGCTGCGGATTTGCTCAGCATCTTTTCTCAGGGCTGAGTACAACAGATCGTGTAAGGAGTTCAAAAAGTCTAGTCTGCTGTAGATTGTCTTTAAATGTCAAACTGCTCTGGCAAGCACACAAACACAACAAAGTGAAAGTATAACTTTCAGCCTGTATTTTTCCACTGTACACTTTTTTCCTTAATAGAAGTAAACAATGCATAAACATAGTCTATAAATTGGTTTGTAACACTTTGCAAAGTATATCTGATGTAACAAGCTGCAGATTTTCAGCTTGGCCTATCTCAGGAGAACAGACAGCTTGTGGGCTGAGAACTGTCACAGTGAATGTGTAACCYGAACAATTTTTTCCTTCCAGTTTGCAAGAATCATTAATTAATAATGAAATAAAGATTAATGCATGGACGATTCACAATATATTTTCCCCCCCTTTACAAAGAAAGGCTTGATCAAACAGCTTTTCTGCCATATCCATCTCAAAAATCTCTTTTCCAGGGTGAAATTCATCTCACAGCAGGTGTACAAGATATACCAGACTATTTAAAAGGATTAGGAGATACTCATGCTCACTCTGTGTATGGAGGCCCTCTACATTCACCCCAATGATAAAATCTCATTCTCGGTAGCTAAGGACTTCTACAGTTTTATACTGTTAGAAGTATGATGTTACCTAGATAGCATCCTGCTCCCTAAATGCAATTATGGACCAAACAAAATTTGTAACTGAAATAATTTAATGAAATTTCTTCTCCTGAATCCAGCTTTAGCTAATTGCTTTAATTTAATGAGATATCCAAATTTTGGAGGACAGGACAGGCTAGAGAACCAGTCCTACAGAATGCCTGACGAGTATGTCTTCTCCTTCTGTCTAACCAAGGACTGGCAAATGCGGAGGTTGTTAAAAAACATGTTCTCTTCTTTGGGTCTAGATTCACCACTGAACAAAGAGGAAAATGTAAAATAAAAGCAATAGCTTTTGGAATAGCTCAATGGAATGAAACACAAGTTCAATGATCTACCAAAATTGGTGTACAAAGCAGAACATAACCTAATACCTAAAAGTTTAGAACTGAGGTTTAAGTGAATTGAATGTTATTCTATGTTCTACTACTAGATTGCTGAATAATCCCGAGTCATCACTCTGCATGCTTCTGTTTCCTCATCCAAAACACGGAGAGAATAATGCTCACTTCCTTAGGAAATGCTTTGAGTTCTAGAAACATAAATCCTCAGGATAAGAGAGCATGGAATTAAAATTAACTGCTTATTTGAATCTGATTACTCTTGTTTAGTCTTGCAAATTTGCTTCCTGTTACAAGATTCAGGTTAACTTTATTCGCTCAGAAAATATTTAAGCCCTCTACATTTTTGCAGAAAATCACAAAAAGCACGTAAAAACATGCAGTATGATTTATCCCAGACAGAAAAAGAATGCATATTTTCACTTGTATAATCTGCTCAAAATCAAAGGCAGAGGGGAAAGAACAGGGTTACAGAGTATTGGAATAAGGAAACTATTAAGTGAGAGAAGGCTCAATTACAAAACTTTCCTTGTGTTATTTGCGAAGCTGGTGAATTGTACAGAGGGAAGAAAAGAGAGGGAAGAGCTGACTCTTAAAGAGATAAAGTTAAGGTTACATACATGTGAAAATGTTAGATTAAGTATTATTTTTTGGTTTATAGATATGTGTATTTTAGTTACATAATTTGAGACCAAGAAGTTTCCTCACTTAAGCTGTTGGACAAAAGCTTTGCATATTAATTATCAAAGTACTTATGTAATTTTCATTGTCATAGTAGGTTAACCCTTTGCAACCTTTACTGAACATCTCCAGCTCCAGTAAGTGTTTTAAAAAGAAAAAAAAAAGTTTGCCTTTGTACAATTTCTGAAAGGTAATTTTTCAAAGTATTTTTTAGCATGTGACCCCTACTATGCTCAACTTTAGAACTGTGCACAGCCTCAAATGATTCAGATTTACTGTGGAAAAAAATACATATATACATTTGCAAATCCTGCCTACAGCCTTATACTCACAAAATACTATCTTAAAAACTGTTATTTTACAGAATATCACACTTTAAAAGTCACCACAATTTTGACATACTTCAGTAATCTCTCTCTAATCTACAGAAATATTTTAAACATTCAATCCTTTCTTTTAAAAATGTGCCTAAATTTGGTCAAAATGATTCAAGTTCTTAATTTTCTGACAAGGGATGGCTGAAATGACAAAACACATCTTCAAGATGTCAAATTTTTCTTATTTGATCTCAGTAGGTAAGAGCAAAAGACATATCAAAGGGGGCAGTGTTAAGAGAGATAAACTTGAGATTACAAAAAAATCCTGAAAGAGTACTCAATATTAAGTGATTCCATAGGAAATGCATGGTTCTAAACAATCTCACCTGAAACTCCACAATCATCACGTGCAAAGAAGCAGACTGAGGTAGGACAGTGACATCGCTGGCAAGATGCCTGGTCACAGCTGTCCTAGCATACCAGAAATACAGGTTGTGCCATGGCAACAGACTTGTAGTAAAAAATGGCTCTCCAAGAAGAACTGAAATCTTGTCAAAAAGAAGAGGGAGATAAAGAGCATTATAAATAAGAATAGCAGCTTGAACAACAACACAGGCTATTTATATCTTCAATTATTGACAATGCAATAAAGCAAGCAAAGTTGACTAGATGAGAACTTCCGCTGTTCCATAAGGATGTAACTACTGCATATTCCATATCCTGCATAACAGACCTCTTTTTCTATTTTTAGTTAGTGAATGCTAAAATTACTTTTCCTGCTACAAAGTCTGAAAGAGAATGTTGCAGTTTTAGGTTGGAAAGTTTGGAATAAAAGTCACCAAAGTTTGTATTTTTTATTTTAAAAATTGTTAGCACTTCCAGACAGACTTTTGATTGGCTTGAGGAAGAAGAGCTACAGCTTAATAGCACATATGCAGTTAAACAAGTTTACCTGCCCTTASAACTGGTGTAGGTTATGCAGGAAGGGAAAGTCATACCCTTTTAAAACAAACAAAAAAACCACCAAAGCGTATAAACTAAATGTCACTTAGTTTCAGTAGAGCAAAGTCTGTACCACCTGCTCATTACACTTTATATGAGCTGGGATATAATGGGATTAATTGTGGTTATGGTAACTCAGTAGGAAAGCAAAATTCATTTTCACCTCCTCCCCCCGCCCCCCCAAAATTCAGTATTGGACAACTGTTACATACTTTTTTATCTTCCAAATGAGAAGATGTCAGCAATTCAGGACGTGCTTCTAATATTTTAATTTTATCTTCAAGATGATTTGCTTTTTAAAAAAAAAAAAAAAAAAAAAAAAAGGAGCTTAGGCTTTCTTTGTTAGAAGCTACAAGAGACTAAAACCTGTACCAAAATAGTATTTTTAAATCAACATAAACCAAAAGGAAACCACTGTCCAAAAGGAACTTAAAAAAGCTGGCTTCCATGACTTGCCCTTCAAAATATATTCTACAAGTATATTTTCGAAGGGTGCRTGCACTTAGAGCCAACGTATTATACCTAGTGAGCCAAAGCACATGCTACTTCCTTCAGTGAAGTACATAAAAGGCAAAGCATGCAAAAGTTGCCTCACTCTCATTCATCTGGACTCTAAAGCATATGGGAAAGATGGTCAGGAAAGATCAAAATTATGTAAACTATGAATACACTGCATATTTGGCTTGCCTTTTAGACCAGGTTTGTGCCCCAACTTGCCTGCTGTTCACCTTTTTGAATGCCTAAGCCACATGCTGAGCTAGACTGCTTTCAGACATACAGTGCCACCTGGAACAGACACAGCCGACATGATTTAAGGAAGCTGCTTCCAATCACTTCTTAGACATTAGCTGCCTCTTCTACGTGAACAGCCTGCACTCCACTGCCTGGGTCCTGCTCTGCTTTACCCCAAAGAAGCAGTGGAAACATCACTTGCTGTTAAGACCCGCTCCCTGCAGCCTCCAATGAACCAAACAAAAGAGGAGCATTCCCAAAGTCTTGTCTCACCAGGAAACAGAACTATTAGATGCCACTTCCCAAATGAGACTGGTGCAAGCTACGCAATGCCCTCACATGCCACTAATCCTCAGAAACAAACAGCTTGGCTTTTACCACTGATGGAACGAGGGCAGCAGAGTAGATGCTCGGGCAGGCAGTCCAATGCATAGCAGTCAAGAGAGAGCAAGCACTGGCAACCATCATTCTCGACTCAGGCTGACATCCCCAGTGACCTATTCAGCTTGTGGTTAAAGCTACAAGGTTCAAGACAGCTCACATGGGAAGTTGTGCTTGCAAGTTTCCTTTCACCTGGCAGCTAAGACCAGTGACCGAACACAAACAATAAAACGTAAACCACTGATGGAGAAGTATTTGCATAAAGCTCTACATAACCTGTCGGAAAAAAGCAAAAACAACCTCCCCAAAATATATATTCCCACTTCCCACAGTCTTGTCAGACTGTATGATTAATGTTCATTAATCTGATTTAACCTCCAAGCAGTTGATACAAAGACAATCAAAGTCATCAGCTTTGGCCTTAACAATCTCATGAGTTCATTTATTGCTTAAACAGAAGACTAAATACTCACTTTTCCCATGACAGAACAGGACACAGCAGAGTTTTCTAATGTAAACACCTAAAGAAAACACACAATAGTCAATCAAACCAGCTTTATTGTTTTTAATTAAAAGATTACTTACTGAACAATGAAGGAACTATTTTGATGCCCCAGTGAATTGAACTTGCACATAGCTAGCTCATAAAAATCATGCATCTATTCCACAATCCTTTGCCGTGTGCCTTTTTTACAAAACAAATTACTCAACAAGTACAGGCCTAATGATGTTGTTTTCACAGCTGTTAAAAAAAAAAACAAACCAAAACACCACCACTATTTATTTTCCATTTTTAAGATACACATAGAATATTAACAGTTGCTCTAGACATATTGTTGTCTCTGGGCAAACACAAACATATTCCTAAAAAGGAAACTGTTACAGCAAAACGTTGTTAAATCCAAACTGTAGTCAGCCTGAAATTCAAACTTCCACTTTGACAATGGTTTGGGGATTTACTCTTTACCGAAGCAAAAAACAAGAAAGATTCTATTACAGCGGAGGCTTTAGGGAGAACTGCTTTCCCTCTGGAAGCAGGTGAATAGAGTATCACTGACTTCAGCTCAGAGGAAAAAAACCAGGTCACTTACAATTGGCCGCATTGCCAGTGCGATGAATCGGCCCGCATTAGTTCTTACTCCTTGTAAGTGTGGTTTAGCATGACCTGACTGTGCTAGCTGGAGAGAGCTCTGATGTGCACTGCAGTACACCAGCCTCCTGAAGTTATGATCTTTATGCGTAATTCTATTTGATCTTTTAAAACTCATTTAGACACACTGTATTTTATGATGTAAATTAAACCTCCAGAGCTTTATGAGAAGATAGAGGGGTTGTGTAACAATTTCTCAAAAAATATAGGCAGGTGCAGCAGACAGTCATCAGTCTGTCACCAAAATAAGTTGCTGCGGATCAAAAACAAGCCACAGGTAAACCTCAAGCATGGCTAAACAATGTCAAATCTCAAGAGCAATCTAGATCTCTGTCAATGACCTAATTCAGTGACCAGCCTATCATCTTTTCTCTGCCAGATGAAAGCCAAGCAACTACATTAATTGAGGAACTTGTTTTGCCAAAGACCTGTTTTTAGATGGGTTGCAAATCACCACAGTATCCTTTCCATTTCACCAAATCTTTTCAGATTGGTAGTGCACAGACTAAATAGCAAGAGCATGGTCAGCYGAGAGGTCTGGACAGCCGCATCAAAGCCAGGTGCTCCACATTTATTAGGTACAGAGGCTGAAATATTAATGAGTCCTGATCAGCATCTCACATTGTATATAGAAATTTACAGAAAACTTACAGGCACTGTAAAAAGTTATTCCACTTTCCGAATCAGTATCCCTGTGGTTGATTGCAAACAATTTAATCAGTTTATCTGAGTGGTGAGAAGGTATTCTGGCAACCTAAGCAGACCACAACTGTAAGTCATATTTGGAAGCAAAAAAAGAGTAAGAAAAGACTATTTTGGAACTCTCTGTCCTTGCCTGGTTCTCGTACTGCCTCCTTGTCATGTGTGATTGGCCACCATCAAAAAAAATACAGGGGCCACGGATCACAGGTTTAACTCAGCAAGATTATTTATTTCTATGAATTGCCTAGCATCTTCCTCAGGATTACATTATGTGCTCCCAGATACTCAGTCTAACTGTAATAGATTTTAGTTTGAAGGACTCCAGGAGAGAGCACATCTGATAAGGTATACAGTCGGAAAGCCAGGTGGCTCCCAGTATTCYGTCCACACACACAGTCAGTTTTCTTAAAGCTTTTTATCTTGCTGTTATGGACCTTCCATTTCAGACTAGACAATRAATGTAATTGTAGCATTGCAAGCATAAAAGAAAAAAAACCTGTCAGACATTTTCATTGGTAAAAAGAATATTACCAAAAGCATTAAGATACAAGAAAGCAAACAGGGAGCAGCAGGGACTGAGGAACACCACTGTCATTCAAAGCTACACAGTGGCAAACATCAGAACTGGTAACTTTGTTGTCTCCCTAGACTTCAGCTTGATCAGGGATAAATTTCACCTCCATTTAAACACAATGAGAGCTTCTTTCTCATTTGTCACTAAAGAACCACTTGAAGTAAATTAAATAAAGGGCTGGAATGCTGAATTATAGCAGAGAACTGAAAATACCAAGCTAAAATGCTAAGACCAGAAAAACAGGAAGAAGTACTGTACCTGCTTCGCCCCAAGATAGTGAGCCAGCACAGGCAGCAGACTGCCATCACTGATGCAGAGACAAACGCTATCCATTTTCAGAACCTATAGAAAATAAATTGTCATCATTATTCCTATTCAGGATGAAAGAGTTCTCAAATTCTAGGTGTTCAGGTGGTGTTTTTTCCCCAATGTGTAGAGAAGATGCTCCCATAGGACATAAGAATTGAGAGGTACAATGATTAATATAGTTATTTCAAATAGTGTCAGAAACGTTCATGTAATCCCTTGCTGTAGGTCACAAAGTACTCACACAAACACGTATTATGCATTTAGTAGAACATGTTTTCCGATTTCCTCCTGGAATCATTAAAAACCTGTCTTTATCTAACTACCAATAATCTTTTTAACAAATAATACAGAGCTGCTACAGGTTCCCATCGAAACATGGCTGCTTTCAATTAAAAAAAAAATGAAATACCAAAGTTTTCATGACAAAATCCAACTTACAGCTGCTGATTTAAATAAAATGCACTCTGTGAGCAAACTCCTTAGCAAGAGAGCAATGAATCCATTAATACTTACTGCAGATAAAAAGATAAACACATCTACCACAGAAACCATGAGGCAACATGTACTCACTTTTGTCAAAGACTTGATGTACTGGCATGTTCGGTTCTGATCATTTAATTCTCCAAAGCGTGGTCTATTCCAGAGAAGATGAGCCTGACATCTACAAACAGGACTCTCAACATGAACATCTGCTTTGTTCTCTTCTCTGCGAAAAAAAAMCAAAACCAACCAAACAAAAAAACACATTAACTACAGCATCGCTAACATATCTTCCCCAAACAGGTAAATTCATGTATTTTAGCTAATAAGCATCTTATTGCACACGGACTTCACTGTAACTAGTTCAAATTTACTAGTTCCACAGAGATATCTTTTAGTTTCGTATTTGCAAATGAAAAGAAGAAAAAGGGCCAATTTTCACTTTTTTTTTTTAAACTTTCCCACTGACTTTGATGGTTAGGTATTTTAGACATTTTAGAAAAAAGTTGCTTGCTTGGATTCCTAAATGTAAAAAGGCACATAAAACTCAGGCWTCAATTTTTAAAATTGGTACTGATTTCTAAAAACTGTGGCTGCTATTGCCATTGCGACCAAAACAACTAAGTTCCTTTTATCTTGAGCAAAAGACATTCATTTCAGAAGACAGTGCTGATCACCATTCTGTCTCTTTTCATTCTCTATTTCCAATTTACTTCACTCCCTCACCTTTGTGCCAGCTCGCCTAAGCTTCCTTTTAGGAGTTCCAGGAGCCACCCATGAACGCTTTTGTTTCTCTGCTGTGCAGCAGAATGCCTACCAGGGAGAACAGAGGAGCCCACAGGCCAAAGCTCAGCTGTGTTTCTATGCATCCTGGAGCTTTTTCTCCTGTTCAGTGCCCATGAAGTAGCTTTTAATAATCTGCTAGTCTTTAGGTTTTTATTTTACTCTTCCAAAAATACTCTCCCAAACTACCAGTAAAGTACCATCATTTTTCACACACAAGTATTGTTACCTGGCTTTCTGRAGCTTATACCACACAGAATACTCATCACGATAGGCAGTCAGGTACATGTTCTCACCCTGGAAAACTGGCTCCTCATTTGGAAGAAAATATACACATTGCATCCAGTGATCTCTCCACTGAAAAGGTTTGATAAACAAAACCTTAGGAATTAACTCATGAATAGTACATGAAAAGTAAACAAGTAACAAGAAACTGGTTAGTAAGAATGGGCATGACTTTGAAGCATCTATGTACATGAAAGTATGTAATGAAAGAACCTTGTTCAAATCAGTAAGGCTGAGGAAGGACTAATACTGTACAGTGAACAAACGCACTCTATATAGATTTCTTACAACAGAATAAACACGAGACCGCTGGCTTGCTGACTAGCTAAGCTTGTGTTTTATCACATGAAAAGCAGATCACATTTTTTTTCCTGCGTGTATTAATGCTCTTTTACCTCTTTACTTCACTTACGTTAGAAAGCTTTATTGAATTGCTGACAGTAACCAGCGCTTGGAGCCTCCTGAATCACATGAGCTCGCTTAGTRTCATTCTGATACAGCAGTTAGACTATTTTGTTTCAAAAGCTGTGTAGTGCACTGAAAATGTTCTAAGTCGACCRGATGCCCTGAAGTTGTTTGCTTTAAATTTTACTCTCAAGCACAGTAAATGCAAACAATTATTTTGTACTTTCCTCTCAACTAAGTTTATTCAACTAGTAAACGCATTCCTACAAAAGCACAGGAATCTGACTTAATAGTGATCTCTCATTCCTTTAAACATCCAGTAATTTTCCACACCAGCCTTTTTTATGGGAGTATGATTATATTATTATAATCTTATTTCACTTTGTCATTTAAAAACTTAATACAAAAAATACATGGAAGCAAAATACATATTACAATTCTGACCAGGGATGGAAACTATTTAAGGAAAAATACACACAAAATTTTATTTTATTTTGTGAAGGTAAGAAGATTAAAAAAAAAAACAAGAGTTTTGTGTCTAGAAGACAACTTCAGTTTTTAAGCTTTCCTTTGCTTAAAGTAAACCCAAAATGTGTAGTTACTATAGTTAACATTTCTATGATTTGTGTATTTACCATCTTCCAATACATTATATGTTAGCAAAATTCCTATACAGTTTAAGGGACAGCTGCTTAAAACACTCAGTATGACCTTTACTTAAAATAATTACTGATAGATGATAATGATAACCAAAGGCTTGGTATTTTACCTGGAGAGCAGAAGTGGGTTTTACCCAGTACGGAGCCATTGTACAATTTATCTTCCCAGAGGGATCCATGTCAATATCCCACCAGGAAAGGACGATTTGTGCCTTGCCAGATTTTATAGGTGCCAGCTGCACTCTGTAGTAGGTAGAAGCACTCCTTACTGGCTTACTGAAATCCACGCTGCAGAGAAGCATCAAAATTGGAGAAGTAGTTCAGTATTCTTCAGAAACTGCCATCAGTTTCCTAAGCTGAATACACAACTTATTTAAAAGAYGTAACAGGAAAATTTTGTGTGGAACAAAACAATGCCTACCTAGTCTCTTACCTGAACATTGTCACGACATCGCTAAGGATAGTGAAGTCACTTGAAGGCATCTGATTCAGTTGGATATCACAAACTGAAGGAACACCTGGACAGTTCTCCATTTCTGAYGGGGAGACAATAATTTTTTCACCATCCTCTGCTTCGATACGAACAGGAAACAGCTTGTTCCAGGACCACATTCTTTTGGATTCCACTAACTGGACATACACTGTTGCCCTATGAGGCACTGCCTCACATCCTTCCTGAGTGTTCAAAATAAAGGACAAATGCATTCAACATAGCTGACTTATTAACACACATGAAAAGTAAATTAATTGAAATGTGAACCAATTTAAAGAGAGACAAAGTAGTAGGACTAAAAGCTTTGAAATCTTAAACTCCAATTATTTCAGAGACTTCTGTAATATCAGAGCACCTGCTCTTTATCTCCCTATTTGTGAAATATGACATACTTATCCATCTGTTCATTGTAGTTCAGCAAGGCCACAGTATCAATCTGTTTCCCAGCTTCAGTTAAACGCATGTTTCTGTATTCATTCTGAGATGAGAGCTATCCAAAGCCTTTCAAGACAGGTAACTACTAAGCTATCAACACAGAGTTTGCAAGGGCAATGAGTAAATAATAATGGCTCGAGTATTTATCCAATGACAACTTTCTATCCATGTTTACAGAGTAGAGAACATATAACTTGTTCTGAAAAAAATCATTGTGAAAAAAATCATTGTGAATCAAGAGCTAACGATGAAGCCCAAGAACAAAGCTTTTACAAAAGAGATAATTACAATTTWTATATATATATATGTATATATAATGTGTGCATATATCTATATGTGTGTGTATATATATATGGGGAGCAGTAAGGAGAGTAAGTGATACTCCCTGTATAAAACTGGTAAAATAAGACACAGAATTCTGCATAAAGTTTTGCCATCCACATTTTAATTAAAAGGAGCATAGAAAAATTGGAAAGCATAAAGGAGAAAGACTAAAGATTATACCTAAAGTTTAGTTATCAAAAAATACTGGATATTAATTTGATTATAGTGTTTAAAACATCTCTGTGGGGAAAAACACACTGAGAAGCAAGAGCTCCTTAGCAGAAAATCTACGTCTGGGAGGTGAAGCCCATCAAGTTTAGGAGGAAAGAAAAAATTCTATTATTTTTGAAAAAACCTTGGGACCTATCTGCCAGCTGAACAACTACTAAGGGAAGTTAAGATCTGCAGAGCAGAACTGAGTGCCTTTCTGCAATATATTTGTTAACCAGCAAATTATTGGGTTTTTATATAAAGCAACTAAATGTAATTTCAGGGGCTGTGATTTACAATATATACTCCACTAACTTTTATTCTAGGAATGGGTATAGTAAATTATTCACTGAATATGAAATTAGCACAGCTGATGGCCTATTTATAAAGGATACAGAAACCTAAGTCAAATATAATCTTTACCTTACTCCACAAAAGATAATGGAGTTTCCTTAGGGATCAGTTTGGCACTCTATCAGTTTCTTACCCTCTTACCTGTACAAGATGCTTGTGTGCGTGTTCATAGGTTGGTAGAGCTCCTTCTCCTATCAGCTCTGTATCAAATAATTCTGTTACCAGGATGTTTGCACGACACTGCATGTCTCCATCTAAAAGACACAATTTAATATCATATTAAGACTTTATACAGCTCTTTCAAGAAGACGCCATGCTGTAAAGACAAGCTATTCAAAAACTCACTTCTCCTAAGAGAATCCACTGAGTACTGCAAATTCTCTATTTTCCCCTAGGAGTTTCAATGGAAATTCAAATGACTACTGAAATACTATTRCAAACACTTCTTTTTGAAATAACCTTCCAATGTCACTTTCCAGAGAGAAAAGGATTTGTTTTTTTCCAATTGTTTTTAATTAAAAGAGAAAAATATATCTCTTGACTTAGCAATTTTTTTAACCTAAGTTTATTTTCCTCACCTGGCCCAACTGTAACTTCAGTGGAGTGCTTGTTGATTACCTTGATCTTGTCACTAAAACCATTTTTCTCCACTATCTTCACAGCAGCATTAGCCATGGGCTTGAAAACCTGTAAACAGCAAGAGTTTAACACACTGGTAAGCTAACATCAGCATTCAAAATGAAAAGACACCAACCCAAAATGCAGCATATTTAGCCCTGCAAAAATTTAACACATTTTGTACCGTTTCCTAGTTGAAGTTCATTACCATGAAGCAGGACAGTAAGCCTCACTTCAAAAGTTCATAGAGCTCCAATGTCATTCTTACAAACTGAACTATCAGCTGTCTCCAAAAGCCACGCCAATTTAACTTTTGAAAGGCATAAAGAATGTATGTTAAGAAATTCTTAGCATTTACATTAAACAAACTTGTCTGTTGGGGCCCTTGCGGTCCTTCAGAACAACAATCTATATGAGATATAGAGTATGGAACTACACTGCTTAGGATTAGTTGCTTAGCACAACTCGCTTAGCATTAGTAGCTAAATTTGCTGAAGCCTTAGGCCTCAGGCTGTAGCCGCTGCTACGTGCTTTAAAGTAGTTTACCAAGGACACTGGTGCAGCTGG
>NW_020449196.1:0-958 GCF_003343035.1 Apteryx rowi | reverse complement strand
AACGTACCACAGGACATGAAAACAATCATGGTTAAGGAGATCGCTACGCAGAATGCCAATCCAACCTGCACAAAACTGCTCGCCACATTGCCTCCAGGAGCGACATTGCTCCAAATGGTGGAGATTTGCTCCCGAGCACCCATGGAGGTAGAAAAACAAAAAGCGAAGATCCATGCTACTGCGTTGGCTGTGGCTATAAAACAGGGCCCTACACAAGGAGGGGGCGGCCGCAAGACAGAGAACTGCTACATCTGCGGACAACCTGGACACTGKAAGAGACATTGCCCCCACAGACGGCTGGCTAAAGACAACCGTACCTGCCAGCGTTGTGACAAGTTTGGGCACCGGACAAGCGAGTGCCGGTCAAAATGCAAGAAAAGYGGCATCCCGTTGTCGGGAAACTGGAACAGCCGYGCCTGGGACGCGGCGAAGAAAYATCCCATGGTTGCCTCTTCGAACGCCACGCAGCCACAAGAGGGAGCGCCRGAATCGATCTGGCCCTGGCAGAACCAGTAAGCATTGCCACTGAGCAGGTCCACTTGGTAGATTCAGACRTTTGCGGCCCCTTGGGAGGGGGGCTGTCAGCCTTACTGATAGGACGATCATCTGCCTCTAGACAGGGAATTTTTGTTCTCCCTGGATGCATTGAYGCCGACTACCGTGGACCTATAAAAATCATGCTGAAGGTCTTCTGTCCCCCAGTTACAATACCAGCAAAAAGCAAAATTGCCCAATTGATCCCTTTCAAGTCTGCGGTCCCCCTGGCCAGCGAAGATGATCGAAGGGGAGGTTTCGGCTCTACGGGGACGCCCCTGGCCCTGTTCTCGACCGCCGTGTCCTCGACTAGACCCACTCGAAAGGTCATCATTACCTCCCCAGACGGAACGAATCACCTAAAAGCCGAGATGATGATGGATACMGGTTCCGACGTCACCATAGTACCTCGCGACTCCTGGCC
>NW_020449195.1:0-2595 GCF_003343035.1 Apteryx rowi | reverse complement strand
AAAAGATCCAACGCACGGCTCCATGGAAATATCTTGGATGGACCATTGCAGAGTCAAAAATTCGACCCCAAAAAACAGAGCTTGCGACTCAATTATGTACCTTACATGATGTCCAAACCTTACTTGGTGACATCCAGTGGGTGCGGCGTTGTGTTGGTATCTCTAATACTGATATTGCACCCCTGACAGCTTTGCTGCGAGGCCCAAATCCTGCTAACAAGATTACTCTGACACCTGAACAACATGCTGCGTTACAGCGTATCACAGAAAACTACATCAGTCATGGTCCTCACGCCGTCTCCTCAGCCTGCCCTTATCCTTACTCATATGTAGTGGAAAAGACTCACCATACGCGGTCATTTGTCAGTAGCAACATAGCAGCGAGGAGCCTCCCTCCCCAGTTCTGCCAGACGCCACTGACAAAAGCAAAGGTCACAATGATGTATTTAACATCTTGGAGTGGGTATTTTTGAGTGTACAACCAAAAACGAGTGTCCAGACCCGAACCGAAGCAGTAGGTGAATTGATACACAAAGGGCGATTAAGAATTTTAGAGATCAGTGGTCAAGAGCCGAACGATATCAGTATACCTGTTAACTTGGCTGATCTAGAGTGGTGGCTCCACAATGCTGTGGCCATACAAAATGCTCTGTTAGGTTTCTGTGGTAAGGTACATTCGTGTCAGCCTCAGGGAAAGTTATGGCAGGTGCTACAGCGAAATCAATGGATAGAAAAGTCCAAAGTAAGTAGGGAACCCCTTTCAGATGGCATTACTGTCTACACGGATGTGGGTAAGCGCTTGCGACGTGCCGCATGCGTGTGGAAAGAAGGTGAACAATGGAAACAGCACGTTATGGAGGGACAGCCTCGGGACTCCCTTCAGACTTTGGAATTAACTGCGGTAGTGTGGGCCTTAACCAATTGGTTGAGTACCCCTCTAAACGTAGTGACTGACTCAATGTATGTAGCAGGGATAGTACCACRACTGGAGAAYGCCTTAATAAGGGAAACATCTAACCCGAGGTTGGGAAGTCTGTTCATTGCCTTGCGCTCTGTGTTGAGTCAACGAACAGCAGCTTGCTGTGTTATCCACATTCGTAGTCACCAGCTGGACGTGGGGCTAGGCCAAGGCAATCAGCTCGCTGACAGCCTGGTTAGCTCCATATGTCATCTACCTCCTATGGATAAGTTTCAGCAAGCTAGGCAAAGTCACGACACATTCCATCAAAACGCCAAGGGCTTGAAAAGGCAATTTGGCCTGACAGAGAGTGAGGCCYGAGGTATTGTACAGGCTTGCCCCAGATGTGGAAACCACGGCCCAGGCATTGGGCTTGGAGTAAATCCAAGAGGGTTAAAAGTGCTAGAATTATGGCAGATGGATGTCACACATATTCCCGAGTTCRGCCGATTAAAGTATGTGCATGTAACCATTGATACCTTTTCAAAAATGATATGGGCAACTGCATTACCCGGAGAAAAGGCACATCATGCAAACACCTTCTGGCCTGCTTTGCCATATTGGGTGTGCCTGAACGCATAAAAAYGGCTGGGAGCCCTTGGGGCTGAGGCCAAAAAGGGGCACTTAATTTGGAACAATGGTACCCCAAAGGCCTTGCCACCAGACGTCTTTTTGATATGTGGTGACAGGGCCTGGCAGGGAATCCCAAAAAAAAACCATAATGGGTGGTCCGTGTTATCCTGGTAAACTGACATTGCTGGCACCGGATCAAAGTTGGTGGAAACATATCACAGAGAACGAGACCGCCGTCCGCAGTAAACGAGCAGCCATAGGCCTCTCACCCGATTGTAATGATCAAGTTTCCCTACGYAGTCCCACTGAAAGAGTGTTTTTGTCCTTCTTCGTGCCTGGAGCAGCAGCAGGCAACGCCCTAAACCAGATCGGCCGATTAGCTTGCTGGGCTGAGAAGCAAGCTAAYGTCACCACTGAGATAATAGAGAGCCTATTAGAGGATCAAGGTAGTTTGCGACATGCTATTCTGCAAAATAGAGCTGCAATTGATTTTTTGCTATTAGCTCAAGGCCATGGTTGTGAGGATTTTGAAGGTATGTGTTGCATGAATTTGTCTGATCATGGTGAATCAATTGATAAACAATTGCAGTGGTTGAAGGAACATACAAGCAAGATCCGTCAGAACCATGGGGTATTYGACGAATGGCTAACTAACCTGTTTGGAAATCTACCACAATGGCTAACAGGATTACTTACTGAAGGCTTACGCATTTTACTAATCCTTGTAGTTGTCAGTTTGTGCTTATGTGTAGTACTGAGCTGCTTYAAGAACGCTCTGCTAAAGGTGGTGAACCACGCCTGGATTGCTCAAAAACAAGAGGGGGAAATGATGGAGGAATGGTTATGGGAATGGTTAAGTGAGAGAGGGCATGCTCTGATTGGGATGAGCAATCCCATCTTCGGGGTAGAGGAAGGAATCTAGGCCAAGGCAAGCGAGCCTGCTGAAGCCTGCTGAAAGTGGCCGTATAGCGGCCTTGAGCACTACAAAAGAAGGTATTCACAAAACTGGTAAACAAGTCTGGACGGAACTAGGTTCCATAAATGTCGACGGAGCGTAGACAGCA
>NW_020449194.1:0-2535 GCF_003343035.1 Apteryx rowi | reverse complement strand
ACTGAAGCAGCAGCAGCTCTTCTTCCTGTCCTTGACATCCCCACAAGTGTCTCTATCGCAGAGGAGCTTTGGCTTCCTTAACACCATCCCTACTTTGCTGGACAATATTTCTAAATTCCTCCTTTGCAGCATCTCCCTTCTTCCCCTTTCTGTATGCTGCCTGATTGCCCTGGAGATCACGTGGGAGCTCCCTGTTTAGCCAAGCTGGGGTCCAGAGATGTCTACTCTGAGAGTGACTGCCCTGCGATGCCACTGTCTGCGAGGTGGCGTGCCTAGCTGGTAAGGTGAAGGCTTTCCTGAGTTCCCGTCTGTCTCTCTCTTCTTGCCTCCCTTGGCAGCAGGATCATCGTGTTGCTCCTTCTTTCCCCTCCTGTCCATATTGCTCCTCATCTTGTTCCTGTGCTCTCTGGTTTTGGGGGGGGGGGGGGGGGAGGGGGGGGTGTTCAGCTGCAGTTCAGACACTGATGCCGCAAGTTGTGCAGGTGAGGGGTCTGCATGGGAATGAGGTTGCCCCAGCCCCCTTCTGACTTGTGGAGCTCCAGAAAATGCAGTCTGTGGGACTGGGAAATGAGCTGACTCTCCCTTAGGGAGAGAACATCTCCAGTCCTAACAGTCCTTTGACCGTTTCCTTATAGTGTCCTGGCAGACTGCCTCCTGCCCTCTAGAAAGGCACTGCTGTCTCATAGCATCGAGAGAGACAAATGAGGAAGGTGCCGAGATGCTGAGAGTATGGAGATGGTGGTGGGAGGCTGTATGTGGGCATCTGAAAAGAGCCCTGTGTGTCCTTAACTAGAAGGGGAGTGTGGAGAGCTCCCTCAGGTGCCCGGAGAAAGGGTGAGAAGTTTGAAGCTGTGCACTTTGAAACTGGACTCGTGTGCTCTCATCTGAGGCTGTTTTCTCTCTAGGGCATCATATGAGTGTGATCATCCTCCACCTCAAAGAGGCTGCGAGCGCAGGAGAGCTGGGAATGAGAGTAATAGACAGACTAGCTGGCCTCACTCTGCAAGAAGGGACAGTGGATGCTTTCCTCTCAGGAGTCACAGTAGAAATTCCAAGGATTTCTACCTTTGAGGAACACTCCCCAGGGGTGACAAGACCATCTCAAAGAAAATAAAAAATCCCTGAAACTCTGTTCCTCAAACCTCATTCTTTAGAATTCAGAGTGAAGACACTGAAAAGCCCTTCTACATGATGAGTGGATTTCACCTGACAGAAAGTGTGAATGTCAGAGCTGGTCACCCCTAGTCCCCTGTGCCCACTGCTTTACAACAGGACAGACTCCTTTGGAGCCCATGGGCAGAGGTSCCTGCTCCTCACAGCACACTCAGCCAGTGCAAAGCAGAGCTCCAGCACGGGAGCTGCACAAAAATCCTCTCAGAAAAGAGAGAGGCAATGTGGGGGGCTTGTATGAGAACTGCAGCATTTGGGGGTTTCTTTGCTTGAAAAGTCTCTCCTAACTTCTCAATGTCTTTTCTCCTTTGCACAGTCCCCCATGCCCGGAGATAATAAAATGTCCAACAGCAGCTCCTACAACGAGTTCCTCCTCCTGGCATTTGCAGACACATAGGAACTGCAGCTCTTGCACTTCGCGCTCTTCCTGGGCATCTACCTGGCTGCCCTCCTGGGCAACGGCCTCATCATCACAGCCGTAGTCTGCAACCACCGCCTCCACACCCCCATGTACTTCTTCCTCCTCAACCTCTCTTTTCTGGACCTTGGCACCATCTCCACCACTGTCCCCAAATCCATGGTCAATTCTGTGAGGGACACCAGGGCCATTTCCTACTCAGGATGTGCTGCCCAGATATTTTCATTTGCCTTTTTCATGTCAGCTGAATATTGTCTTCTCACTGTCATGGCCTATGATTGCTTTATTGCCATCTGCAGACCCCTGCACTACGGGACCCTCATGGGCACCAGAGCTTGTGTCAGAATGGCAGCAGCTGCCTGGACCAGTGGTTTTCTCCATGCTCTCGTACACACTGCTAACACATTTTCCATACCACTCTGCCAAGGCAATGTCCTGGATCAGTTCTTCTGTAAAGTTCCCCAGATCCTCAAGCTCTCCTGCTCAGACTCCTACCTCAGGAAGCTGGGCTTCTTGTGGTTAGTGCCTGTTTAACATTTGGGTGTTTCATTTTCATTGTGCTGTCGTATGTGAAGATCTTTGCTGCTGTGCTGAGGATCCCCTCTGAGCAGGGTCGGCACAAAGCCTTTTCCATGTGCATCCCTCACTTGGCTGTGGTCTTCCTGTTTGTCAGCACTGACCTCTTTGCCTACCTGAAGCCCCCCTCCCTCTCCTCCCCAGCTCTGGATCTGGTGGTGGCTCTTCTGTACTCGGTGGTGCCTCCAACAATGAACCCCCTCATCTACAGCATGAGGAACAAGGAGCTCAAAGATGCCCTGAGGAAAGTGATTTCATGGATATTTTTCAGCAGTGGTAACATTGCCATTGTTCTCCACAAATGACTCCCACTGTGTCCTGTACCAGAACTGACTCTTTTTTGTTCACCTTTTATTATTACTATTTTTACT
>NW_020449193.1:0-2578 GCF_003343035.1 Apteryx rowi | reverse complement strand
GGGGGATCCTCCACCTCTGCCCTGGCAGCACCACCAGCACTCAGAGTGCTGGGGTGGACATGCACAGAGGGTGGAAAGGGGACAGGCTGCCCAGGGGGATAGTGGAGACGTTGTCTGTGCATGCAGGGATGGAGTGAGGAAAGGCAGAGCTCAGCTGGAGCTGGCACCAGAGACCTCAGACATGGAGAGGGCTGCGGTATTATTAAATGACTCTTAAATAATCCCCCGGAGTCTGGGGGGTCTGAGCACCTGCACCCTGCCCAGTCTGGGCTGGGCCCCACTTGGGGGTTAGCAAACAGCCATGCTCCAGGATCTGCTGGGATGTGGTGCAGAAGAGAGGTCATGCAAGGCTGCCCTTTTCCACTCCATCAGGATACAGTGACCTGCAGGAGGATGCAGCTGGCCAAGCACCACCCCACAGCTGCGGTGAGCAGCCAGCATGGGAAAGGGGTGATGTGAGGGGCTGGTGTGGGACGATGGCCCTGGGGCAGCTTCCCCAGTGTGTCCGTGCAACACAGGGAACAACCAGGGCTCTTCTGTCCTGCACCCGCCGTGTCCTGGTGCCTTTTGTAGGAGACCTGCAATTACCCTGCAAGCACACGGCCGTGTGCTCCCACACTGCCGTTCACACGCAGTAGCTGCCTGTTGGCATTTTTCCTCTCCTGGGTCCTTCCCAGCCCAGCCCAGACCCTCCCCAGCTCTCCCCACCTTCCCTGCCCTCTCCCCAGACCACCCAGCAGAGCAGCCCAAGCTGGCGGTGGCCCACAGCAGCGCCCACTGCAGGGGGCTGCAGAGCTCTGGGCACTCACCCCACAGCCCCAGACCCTCTGAAGGGCACAGCAGGTCCTGGGGGGCAGAGAGGGGTGTCAGCCTCCCCATCAGCCCCAGGGCTGGGGACCAGCAATGGCACAAGGAAATTGAGGCCACTCGCTCCATGTCTCCACCGCTCTCATCACCAGGAGATCCTTAATCCTGGCTGCCTGCAGCTGCTCTGGGCAGCCCCTCTCCCCAGCACAGCACACGAGTCCTGGCCCTGGGGCTCCTCAGGCAGCTCCAGTGACAGAGCAGCCTGCCTCGAGCTGACATACACAGAAATAGGTTTTTGTTTATTCTTCACTGCAAGCAACCAATGGCACCTTTGCTCTTCTCCAGAGACATCCCTGCTCCCCAGAGAGCCTTTCCCCAGGTCAATGTGTCCGTGCTGGCCTGCCCAGCCACTCCTGCACCCCTCCACTGTGCTCCCTGGGCTGGCGGTGCTGCTCTGCAGGGCGAGCGGGCTGTGGGGCCCTGGGGCAACTCCACACTGGCCGTGCTGGTCAGGGTAGATGCAGCTGGCCCAGCAGCACTGCACCTGACAAACCCCTCCCCAGGCATTTGTGGCTGTGGAAGATGCTAAGAGCAATCACAAGGTATTTCCAATGGCTCAGGATGGGGTCAGCTGTGCCATTAGATCCAGCCATGGTTTTTCATTGTAGGTGACATGAACCGCTCTTGAGGCTGCCTTCCCTGTGCCTGAGGAGTCCCCACTGCCTCTCCAGAGACTGCAGAGTCCTGATTTGGTGCATTCCTTGCTTTGGCCCCTTACCTTGGGTGACTTCACTTGGTTTTGGGAGTCTCCACTCACTGCCCATCCCAGGCACATGCTGTCCCTGGAGTTACCCTGTGCTCACCTGCTGTCCCCATACTCCCTTCCAGAAGGATGGGCATCTGTCACCAGCCCTCTAATATGTGAGACAGCCCCCAGCAGACACCGTGTGAGCACTCACCCTCTCCAGGGACCCTGGGCACCCACAAGTGAGGGCTGAATCCAGCCCTCATTCCCTCACACATCACCCTATGAGCACATCCTCCTTAGCCCGTGGAAAACCCAGGCACGGCAAAAGGGGCTTTTTGGGTGCAATTCCCAGAGCACATTCTTGGCTCCTGCTTTGGAAGAAGAGCCGGGGCTTCAGACAGTGTACTGATGAAATCCCCTTTTATTACAGAGATGCTGCAAGGGAGGCCAGCTCTGACACAGTGCTCGGCAGATTTACGCAAAGCCTCTGAGTCAGACAGACGGGGTTTGTGCYTCTGGAGAAGAGAGATGAATTCAAATGTTTGTGTAAAAACACGCTTATCACAGATAGAATGCCCAAAGCACAAATGTTGCCTGAGATGGCTTGGAAATCAGTTGTGAGGAGAGATGGGCAACTTATTGATGCTGAAACAGCACCAACCGAACCAGTTTCTTCAGCGCCTCCTTGAGTTCCTTCTTCCTCATGCTGTAGATGAGGGGGTTCACTGTTGGAGGCACCACCGCGTACAGCATGGCCAGCACCAGATCCAGAAGTGGGGAGGAGAGGGAGGGGGGCTTCAGGTAGGCAAACACTGTAGTGCTAACAAACAGGGAGACCACTGTCAGGTGAGGGAGGCACATGGAAAAGGCTTTGTGTCGTCCCTGCTCAGAGGGGATCCTCAGCACAGCAGTGAAGATCTGCACRTAGGACAGCACAATGAAAATGAAACAACCACAGAATAAACAGGCACCAAGCACAATAAGGCCAACTTCCCTGAGGTAGGAGTCTGAGCAGGAGAGCTT
>NW_020449192.1:0-2621 GCF_003343035.1 Apteryx rowi | reverse complement strand
CCCAGGTCCCCAGGGAGAAGGGGGGCACCCAGACGCTGGGGTCCCCGGGGGACAGGGACACCAGGATACCTGGGACCTTAGGGGCAGGGGGGCACCTGGACGCCTGGGCCCCAGGGCGGGGGGAGCACCCGGACGCCGGGGCCCCGGGGTCGGTACCGTGGCAGGCGCCGTTGTGGCCCCGGAAGCCGGGGGGACACGGGCTGCAGACGAAGGTGCCCGGCTGGTTCTCGCACTTGCCCTCGGGGCAGGTCCCCGCGTCCAGGCACTCGTTGATGTCTGCGGGGAGCCGGGGTGGCCCCGGCGCCACGTGTCACCGCGGGGCCACCCCGCGTCCCCGCCGCCCTGGGGCGGGGGTCCCCATCGCTGAGGTCCCCCGTGTCCCTGCGGCTGGGGGTCCCCATCGTCCCCGTCATCGGGGTCCCCGTCGCCCTCCTGTCCTGGTGGCCTTGTGCGTCCCCATTTCCCCACGTCCCTGTGTCCCCCCATGTCCCTGTGCCATGTGCACCCCCGTGTCCCCATGCTCCTGTCCCTGTGTCCCCGTGCCCGTCTCCATGCCGTGTCCCTTTGTCCCCATGCTCCCATCCCCATGCCCATCCCTATGTCTCCATGTCCCCATATCCATCCCCATGCACCCATCCCCATGCCACATGCATGTCCCTGTGTCCACGTGCTCCTGTGCACCCCTCCCCATGCCCTGTCCTCATGTCCCCATGTCCCCATGCCCGTCCCCATGTTCCCGTGCCTGTCCCCATGTCCCCGTGCCCGTCCCCGTGCACCCATCCCCATGCAACATGCATGTCCCTGTGTCCACGTGCATGTCCCCATATCCACATGCTCCCATCCCCGTGCACCCCTCCCCATGCCCTGTCCTCATGTCCCCGTGTCCCCATGCCATGCCCGTCCCCATGTCCCCATGTCCGTCCCCATGTCCCCATGCCCATCCCCGTGCACCCATCCCCATGCAACATGCATGTCCCTGTGTCCACATGCTCCTGTGCACCCCTCCCCATGCCCTGTCCTCATGTCCCCGTGTCCCCATGCCATGCCCGTCCCCATGTCCGTCCCCATGTCCCCGTGCCCGTCCCCGTGCACCCATCCCCATGGCACGTGCACGTCCCCGCGTCCCCACCTTCGCAGAGGGGCTGCCGGGCGCTCTTGCGCCGATAGCCCGCGTGACACTCGCACTTGTAGTGGCCGGGCAGGTTGACGCAGGTGCCGCCGTCCCCGCAGATGTCCGCCTTGGCGCACTCGTCCACGTCTGCGCGCAGGGCTCAGCGCCGCCGCCGCCACCACCGGACCCCGGCCCGTGTCCCCTGCCTCGTCCCCGTGTCCCCAGACCCCAGCCCACGTCCCCATCCCCATACCAATCCCGTCCCCATGTCCCTGTCCCCATTCCTGTGGCTATTCCCAGCCCCATCTCCCTGTGTCCCTGTCCCCAACCCTGTCCCTGTGTCCCCATGTCCTTCTCCCCATCCCCATGTCCCCATCCCTGTCCCCATCCCCATCTGCATCCCTGCTCCCATCCCCATGTCCCCATTCCTGAGTCCCCTCCCCATATCTCCATCCTCATCCCCACGTCCCCGTGTCCCCATCCCTGTCCCCATCCCCATCGCTAAAGTCCCCGTGTCCCCAACTCCACGTCCCCATCCCCACATCCCCATCCTCATCCCCATGTCTTCATCCCTGTGTCCATGTGTCCCCATCCCCGTCTCCATTCCCGTGTCCCCATCCCCGTGTCCCTGCGTCCCGCCGGGGGCACTCACCGACGCAGGAGCGCACGCCCTTGTGCACCTTGAGCTGGTAGCCGCGGTGGCAGTGGCAGTTGTAGGAGCCGCCCGTGTTCATGCACACGCCGCGGCCGGGGCCGCACGGCTCCGCCTCGCACTCGTTCACGTCTGCGCACGCACAGGCGTCACGCGGGGCACACGCGTGTGCAGGGAGCCCCCCGTGCACACATGCGTCTGTGCCCGCCCGTGCGGCAGCAGCACTGCAGGTGCCAGCGGTACCCGGGGCAGCAGAGGCAGCTGCACACGCTCAGCCCCATCACGCGTTCCCCATGCACACGCATCCCGTGCACGTGCACACGCACCCCATGCACGTGTGCTCCCCGTGCATGCACACGCGTGTGCCCGCCTGTGCAGCAGCGGCGCTGCAGGGGCCAGCAGCACCCAGGGCAGCAGAGGCAGCTGCACCCGCTCAGCCCCATCACGCGTTCCCCGTGCACACGCATCCCGTGCATACGTGTTCCCCATGCATGCACGCTCCCCATGCATGCGCGCTCCCCGTGCACGCACACGCGTGTGCCCACCCGTGCAGTAGCGGCGCTGCGGGTGCCAGCGGTACCTGGGGTAGCAGAGGCAGCTGCACCCGCTCAGCCCCATCACGCGCTCCCTGTGCACACACGCTCCCCATGCACACGCGCTCCCCATGCACACGCGCTCCCCGTGCACGCACACGCGTGTGCCCACCCGTGCAGTAGCGGCGCTGCGGGTGCCAGCGGTACCCGGGGTAGCAGAGGCAGCTGTACCCGCTCAGCCCCATCACGCACTCTCCGTGCCCGCAGATGTTGCGGTTCAGCTTGCACTCGTCCGTCTCTGCGGCACACGCGGGTCGGCACCGGG
>NW_020449191.1:0-2638 GCF_003343035.1 Apteryx rowi | reverse complement strand
TATCCTTTGCAAGTTTCCTCTCCAAAGGTTTTTAATGTGGTTTAGTTTCAGGTAGCCGGTCTGAAGGTTTTATTCGCAATCCAGACCATGTCATCTACAGGGCACCGTCTCTCCTGCAGACTGTCAGGAGCAGTGCTTTGTGTGAAACCAACAGTGCTTAGAGTTGATTAACAAGTTTGTTACACTTCAAGTGTGACTTATTACTATTTATAATATTTCAAATGAAAAAAAGCTATGTAGCCACAAACTATCCACAGGAAAACACCTTCAGCATCCTTTCAGAAGTCCTCCAAAGTATCCGGGCAATGGACACTACAATCTTTGTCAGTGTACTGCTTTTTATCCTTCAGATGGAAATCCAGAACTGTGCACTATGGGTTTATAAAAATCCTAACAGTCCCAAATACTATCTGAATGATAGCTGCTCCTCTGGAGATTTTATTTTTATGCATACGTATGTGTATACATACACACACACACAAACACACATTAAGAAAATACGATTGGTAATTTAAATACCTTTTAAGAAGCAAATTTAACTGACTTCAACTCTGCAGCAAGCATGATAGTCTTCAAATTCCAGTAGCAAAAGCCCTTTGCCCTGTTAATCCAAAGAATCATGGCTCCAAAGAAGCCAGAGTAAAAGGGAGAGTGCACATGGCAGGCCCTTTCAGGGAATCTGGACTACCTAGAAACAAAACTAGAGCGCCCAGTATCTACCCTGATGGGCAGAGAATAATTGTCATCCTGTGAACAGTATTTGTTCAATTGTTTTGCTGTTACTGTAGTAGTTGATGGGGGGTTGGGGTGGGTTTTTGTTTTTTGTTTTTTGGGTGTTTTTTTTTTTTTTTTTTTTTTAGAAAAATGCAGCAAGTGGCAGTGTCTTGAGCAGCTGGCGCATCTATAAAAAGTAGTATCGTCAGAAAGATTGAGAAAAAGTTCAGCCCTCTGGATACCCGCATTGGCCTCTCAGTAACCCACCAAGTAGCCCATGGCAAATCACTTCTTTTTTGGCCAGGTTTACTCCTGTGAAAGCGGGCTAATGTTCCCCCCTGCTTTATGGGCATCCGTGCAGAGAGAATTACCTGATATTGCCACTGTGGCACATACCGCATTAAAACCAGCAGAAATAATAAAACACCTAGCACCTCCAAGAAGTCACTAGCACTTCTCACTTTGCAAGGTCATGGCTTTAAGGCTGGAATTATGTTTGCCAGGCTTTAGAAGAGGATAGGAAAAGCTGGTCAGGGTCCAAACAGATGAAGCACGTGTCCAAATTGTGTCCATGCTTTAAACATTCACGAAACATGCTTTTCCTAACTATTTGAATGCTTAGTCTGTAAAAAGCAGGTTTTGAGAGCACTAGCGCAGAAGAACAAATTATATTTTGCAGTACAGTCAAACTCAGAAATCCCAGAGGTTTTGTTTCTGACACAAAAAGACAAGCACCGTAAGGGAGAGGTAGTAAGCAAAACAGAAAAAACACCGTTACTACTAGCCTAAGGAAGCATGGTACAGGAATGAAAGTCAGTTCAGAGTAGCAAAGCGGGGAAGGGAATTAACCAAAGCTAAGTATAGTGGTGGGATCCCTTGATCTCTGATACGGGCTGTATTAGCTAAAACAGAAATGCAAGCAATTTAAGGGAACGCAGGACAGAATACTACCTGTAAAAGCCCCTAGCAATGCTGAATATATGGTAAGAGAAAAGGGTTGTGAAAATATTGAGGTGGAAAATTCTGTCACAAAGAAATATTGCACCTGATACTTGAGCGGTATGAGTATTTTGTCCAAACTTACCTTCCAAGCATACATCTTTGGGAAATCCAGTCAATGTAATCCTTAGGACCGTGGTCAAAAAGGCATCATTACAGCAGCTCTGTTTTGGAGTTATTTTTTCCACTCCACTGTCCGCTATATTACTTGGTGGTAATAACCACACTCTCCACAAAACAGATGTTGTGCCATGACCTTTCCAGGCTGAATTCAGTGCCAGCAGTGAGTTTTCTAGTGACAAAACAATATTAGGTTCAGCTGCAGTATTTTTCCACCAAATAACAGCCACAGGAAAACAAAAACCAAACAACTGATCAGAACCCTTCATAAATTGTTCAAAATTACCAGGGAACTGGTTTTAGAAAGCGCACTTCAATTGAGTTGACAGAATCCATTCACTGTTGGAAACGCATATTTGCATTACACCTACTGGCACTGATCCTGTCCTTTTCAGACTCCACTTCAGCACCAGAGGATTCATAAAACTCATGAACTGAAATTTATGCCCATAATAGGGAAATATATCCAGGATAATCAGTCTTTGTTTTTTTTCCCTTTGCTGTGGGCAGATGAACACCTTCCTACCTTGAATACAAACATCTAGGTCCAGAGCTAAGTAGTAGAGTGCAATGCAGTATGCCTAAATCTTGTTCTGAATTGCTATACACGGACTTTGCTCAAACAATACATGACTCAGCTGAAGGATAAATTAGAACATGCATGTAAACATTTCACAGCTCAGAGCCCCAAAAGGATCCCCTTGAGGTCCTGCAGCCCATACAGTAAAACGACCTGAAAGAGAACACAGATCGTGTTAACAGACAGCAAAGAGTGGGAACGAGACACAATACAGACTTTTTTGCC
>NW_020449190.1:0-2588 GCF_003343035.1 Apteryx rowi | reverse complement strand
GAGCACCTGGTTGCGTGGCGGAGTAGGGTGGGCAGAGGGGCCGGTTCCCATGGCAGGGAACCATGCTTAGCGCGCTCCAGTTTGAAGAGCCTTGGCTCTGCCATGTCACAGACATGTCACCAGGAAGCACAGCGCACGGGCTGCCCCGGGGGAGCAAGGGCATTCATCTGCCTTCTTACCAGGAATTTCCCCCTGAGCATATCTGAGCCRGTAGAATCGCTTCAGAAACTTGCACAGCTGGAACACAGGCCTTTGAACAACCAAAACCTCGCCCTCTCCCACACTGACATAGTCTCTGACGACGGCAAGCGTCCCAATTCCAATGTCAACCGCCTGGAAATGCAAGCAGAACACAGGAGCCAAAGTAAGCGCGTTCTGCGCGGGGAAGGCTTCTGGTGGACTTGTGTGACCGTGGCAATGGTGCTTGGGGCCCTGCCTGCTCCTGAGATCCAACGGGGCMAGACGGGGCCCTTTGAAAGCTCTGGGCAAGACCCACAGCTGCTGGGTCTTTTCCTCTCCCTCCTCCTTGCACTCAGAACCACCACTGGGGCAGGAAAGGCAGAGGAAATACCCCGTGGCTGGGTTACGTGCCAGGGGCTTCAACCCCAGGGAAAATAACCCCGGTGGCAGGAGGACCAGAGAAGCCCCAGACAGTGCAGACAAGAGCAGGACCTCCTTTGTTCTCTCTCTTTACAGAGATGCTGTGCTGTGGCCAGCTCCTCAGTGGGTGTGTGCTTCTTGGGTTGGGGTGGGGGGGGGGGCAGGGTCTGTTATTCCTCGTGGCTGTTGTGCTCTCTCGGAAGGGGAGGACTAATTGCACACTACAGAGGTGGGTGTCASGGCTGCTGAAGCCCTCCGGGGACAAGCGGATGAGCAGGATGCAAGGCTCACCCTGTTCAGCGACAGCTGTATCCTGAGGTAGTAGCATGCGCTAGCCCAGATTTTAACGATGTCTGCAAAGCAAGCGAAAGATGTGTCATGCTCCGAGTCAGCCAAGCCCACCCATACAGCTCCCTCGTAAGCAAGGAGGCAACAGGCAAGTGCGCTCGAGCCCCCCACCCGCCACCCAGAACACACACAGGCACTGCTGGGGCTGCCCAGCTGAGCTTTGGACCACCTGCAGCCTRGAAGGTGCCTGCACTGAGCCCGGGGAGGTCTGGGGAGGAAAGGCAGGCCTCGGGCGCCTTTTGGAGAAGGGGCACCTGCCCTCTGACACGCGCGGTGCAAAGCGGTCTCCGAGCTCCAAGCCTGCTCTGCCCATCTGGAGAGCCCCGAGGCAGTGGGAAGCAAGCAGAGGCGGCGGCAGCAGGGCCTGGCCTCCTGCCCAAGAAGCCAGGCTGAGCTGAAGAAAAGTCCCGCAAATTGTTTGAACACTGCTGTGCCTTAGCAACGGCTTTCCAGCACAGCGTCAGGATGATGCTGGGCCCACGGGAGTCTCGCAGGCTCAGGCCATCGGCAGCAGGCTCCCTGGCAGGGGCCGGTTCCCCCCATCTTTGCTCCCTGCCTGCACGCACTCTGCACAGCCCCCTGAGCAGCTGCAGCTCCTTCCGCCCGCTGGGAGCTGGGGGCAGCCAGTTCCCACCGCGAGGTGAGCAGCAAGCCTGGCCCCGGGCCCTTCTGCCTGCGCGTGCCCCAGGGAGCCGGCGCAGAGTCGCACACAGGAGCCAGGAGTCGGGGCTGCCAGAGGGAGCCCTGAGCCACAAGGCCCCGTCACGAGGGGCTCTCCTTGCAGCTGCCAGGCCYCTCCAGCCACCCCACAGCCACCCCGCAGCCCCAGGCTCTCCACATCTGGGCTGCAGCAGCACTCCTGGAAGGGCCCTGAGGGCCTTACCATTGGTGCTGAACTGCTTCAGTGTTGGGAACTTCTCAGGCCCCAAAGGCGGGTTAAGGACCAGGTAATTGACCATCTTTGCCCCCTCGCTCCAGCTAGCACTGCAGCAGGGGGCCAAAGATGCTCTTCTGGTCTCCTCTCCGGCAACTCCTGCGCTGCTGCAGCCGCAGCTCCTGCAGAGCAGAGCGCTGGCGAGAGCAGGCCCTGGCATCGCCCAGGCCTCGCCGCGGAGTGTGGCTGGGGCCCGGCGGGGAGAGGGAGCTGTCGCTGTGAGGCGGGTGCCCCGCTGTGACGCCCCGCCGTGTCACAGAGGGCTGCGGGAACCCGCCACCTCACAGGCACCGCCAGGTTTGGCCCCGATGTGGGACACCGCTGCTCCCAGCTTGCCAGGGCCGCCGGGGCCTTTGTGGCCTGGGCGGGCATGGGGGCACCACGCCAGACTCCCCGCCCCACCAGGACTGCTGAGCAATCTTTTTACCTTCAGCGACCTGTGACCTGGGGTCCCCTGCTGAAATGCTCTTCGCAGTGCCCACCAAGTACCCCTTGGGTGGACAGGCCGTCTCTCTTGTTCAAGGCCAGGCTGCTAAGCCGGCTCCTAGGCCAYGAGGGCTGTCAGGGAAAGTCCCTCTTTCTCCAGGGGCCGCTGCCAGGGCAACTGAAGGGCATGGCAGGAGAGGGGACCCCCATGCACCTGGGGAGACCCTTACCACATGAACTCCTCCTTCTGCTTCCCCCTGTTGCTCCTCAGGGCAGCCTT
>NW_020449189.1:0-2647 GCF_003343035.1 Apteryx rowi | reverse complement strand
GATCAATTGGGTGAGAACACTATTGGGAATAGACAACGCAACATTAGCCCCACTGTTTGATCTCCTTAAAGGAGACCCAAACCAGCGATCAAAGCGCACCCTAACCACAGAAGTGTGGTCTGCACTCACACAAGTAGCGCATAAATTGCRAAACCGTCAGGCACACCGGTGGGTTGATAACTTTGATCTCCAATTGTATATCTTTAATCAGGAAAAACAACCATTGGGCCTTTTAGCTCAATGGGTACCCGAGCAAGGGCGGGATCCTTTGGTCATCATTGAGTGGATTTTTTTGCCCTATCAGCCGGTTAAAACTATAGTTACTCRCATTGAAATGCTCTCCATGCTAATCCACAAGGGCCRCAAGCGTGCGGTGGAACTGAGTGGCAAGGAGGTGCATACTCTATTCTTACCACTAACTGCAGAATACCTGGAGTGGTGCCAGGCCAATAGCCTTCCCCTCCAGGTTGCCTTAGAGGGGTTCTTGGGACAAATCTTGCTTCACCCACCATCGCATAAACTCTTTACTTTCTGTATAGAAACGACAATTGTACAACAACCGTTGTGTCAGACGACCCCTGTAGTGGGTCAAACTGTGTTTACAGACGGATCGGGAAAGACACGTAAAGCTGTGGTCGTTTGGTTTGAAGATAACCGCTGGCAACATCAGGTTCATCTAACTAAGGGATCGCCACAAABAGTGGAGTTACTCGCAGTGGTGAAAGTGTTCCAACGCTGGCACTGCCCTGTGAATGTTGTCACTGACTCACAATATGTGGCAGGCATTGTACGACGAATAGAGAAGGGCTGGCTGAAGCATGTAGATAATGAGCCCTTGTTCTTATTGCTAAAACAGCTATGATGGACTTCATTAAGCCACAGACTTAACCCATATTATGTCTTACATATACGTAGTCATACAGAACTTCCCGGTTTCTTCGTGGAGGGCAATGCCGAAGCTGACCGCCTCGCTGCGCCTGCCTGGGCTGCTCCAGTCCCGGGCATGATGGACCAAGCTCGGCTACCCCACTCCTTTTTCCACCAATCAGCGAAGATGCTTCGCAGACAGTTTAGGCTGCCTTGGTCAGTAGCCCGCGCGATCATACAAACTTGYTCAGACTGCCAGCCGTTTGCACCCCTACAGCATTTAGGGGTGAACCCACGCGGACTACAGGCGTTGCAGCTCTGGCAGACTGATGTTACACACATCCCCGAATTTGGATGCCAAAAGTATGTCCATGTGTCCATCGACACCTTCTCCGCAGCCATCTGGGCAACAGCAGAGACAGGAGGAAAAAAAAGCCATGATATAATTTGCAATTGGCGAGGGGCTTTTGCTGCTCTAGGCATCCCTCATCAAATAAAAACTGATAATGGCCCAGGCTATGTGAGTGACCGAACCCGACACTTTTTGCAAACTTGGGGAGTGCGGCATGTCACTGGCATACCGCATTCCCCTCAGGGTCAAGCCATCGTGGAATGGGCACACCGTACCCTAAAGACAATGTTAGAAAAACAAAAACGGGGAATGCTGGGGGAACCCCCACAAGCTAGACTGCAGAAAGCTTTATATGTGCTGAATCACTTGACACTAGGAGAGGGGACACATGAACCAGTGCTATTACGACATTTTACGTCCTTAAAACAGATTGACAGTATAGAAYACRGYAGTTGTGYAAAGGTTYGGGTAAAATCRCTACAGACAGGAAAATGGGAAGGACCTTTCAAATTGCTAACATGGGGTCGAGGGTATGCTTGTGTCTCCACAGGAGATGGCRCACGATGGCTCCCGGCCAGGCTGGTTCACCCCACAGTGGATCCTGACCCTCGTGATGCTGACGACACCACTCGAGAGCACGAGCAGTCCGAACCACGCACCCCATCATCTGACGACCAGGAAGAGTGGAAACGTCTGGGGTACCACRCAGACACTTGTGTTCCTAATCCAGGCGGCCCCGGTGACAACTTTGATCTCAAACCCATGGGACAGCAATGTCAATATTTGGGAGAAGTTAGCTAGGGAAATACTAAATACCACTCACTTTTGTCTAGAAGGAGGAATTTCGGCGASCCAAATTTACACCACTTGCACTATTGGTTTTCCTATACCCCTGGAGACAATGCGAAACAAATCAATATTGGCAAATTTCGACGTCGTCAATACGTTTGGTCAGATGTCTCGATGGGGTTCTGTCACAACACCGTATGATGAAACACTGATAGAACTTAAGGTGAAAGGAATGTTTCCTGCGGTTGAGTGTGCTGCGATGGTAAACTGTACCAGCAAAACTCGAGCATGCCGTAACTTTACAAAAGATGGGCCTTCTCTTAAATGTAATCACACAACCAATGTAACCTTTAACTATGCACATATTGTGCTCCCTACAGGAATATTTTGGCTATGCGGGGTAAAAGCTTACTCCTACATTCCAGCCAATGCTACTGGAGGCCTCTGTACTCTCGGTCGCTTGAGCCTCTATATGCCAAGCAAACGAGGGCTGGAGGATATGACTAGAGATCAAACACGAAATACGAGAGAGGTCTCATCCCTCGACCCTGAATGCAATTCAGAAGTGATCTTATTCTCAGCATCACAAATCTCAGCTGCAGCATTCCTTACACCTGGGGTGGGAGTTGCTATGAACTA
>NW_020449188.1:0-2663 GCF_003343035.1 Apteryx rowi | reverse complement strand
TCATTTAATCTCATGCTTCACCACTGCAGACTGTCCTATCAGCTGTGTTAATAGTGCTCTGAAGCTGTGTGGTAATGAAAGCTTTTGTTGTGGTTGTGGAAATTTTTCTTTTTATGCAGGCTAGTTTATAGTGCATTCTCATAAATCAATTATCTCTATATAAATAATACGCAGTGTGAGAGCGAGAGGTGAAGGATAGAACAAAGGATGGAGGTAGCTGTTAAGCTTCTCTTGCCACCAGAAAAAATTTATATTAAACCAAACCTTGAGGGGACTAATTCAGAGTCTCAGAAATATAATGTATAAATAAAGTATTGAACTTTAGTGAATGAATTCCATTTTGTTAAACCATTCAAAATCTGGCTACTTTCATTGACTTTTTTGATCCTTCCTCTAATTGTTAGGCCTCCCATTGGTCTGATGAAGTAACTCAGAATTTGACATGGTGATGCGCTGACTTATTTTTACTAAGAAGACTATTTAGCTGATAAAGACATTATGTTGAAATCTATTGTTAAAAATTTTCATTGACTGAGTAATTACATTGTTGTCTGGGAACGGATTGTTTTATGTATCTATGTTTTTATTAAGGTTTTAGGATAGAGTTTCCATTGTAACAACCTGCATTCAAGATTTGGAGGCTGATTCTATTCTCTTTAGAAATTCTACTAGTTGTAACTGGAATAGAAGAGTCAAGCCCTTAACTAGGATCTTATTCCTGGAAAATTTACATGTTCCAGCAGGACAATTCATTTAAGCCATTGCACCATGGGAAAACATAAAGGTATTACCTACATGTGGACAAAGTAGAACATTTTAAAGTTTTGGAATGATTGAAAAAGCCTCCATCTTTCATTCATTTTAGTTATATAAGTATTGCAAACAGAGACTGATGCACTTTATTTATTTCATTAACTGGAAAAATACAGCTATAACAGTATCAATATATTATTTCATTGATAACTATGGATATATTCCTACAAATATTTGGCAGAAAAAAAATTACAATGTTTGCAGTTCTTTCTTTTTACGTGATTAAGTTGCTTCTCTCATTGGTACTTCCTTACTTCTAAAGCATTCTTAATCTGTTGTTCTGCTGGTGACCCTCAAGGGATTTATATGCCAATGTAAGAAAGTGAATAATGAACCTCCTTTAATATCAGATAACTTACAGGACAGGTCCATGGAGAGAAGGTTTTGGAATAAGACAATTTTTGTATTCTGAGGTTATATTCTGATAGCTGATTAAGAGAAAATAGTTGTCAAGAGGTATAAAGCTCCAGGTAGATGAAAGACCTATTTTTTTCCCCTACCGCTACACCACTATCTGACTGTGGTCATGAGATAAAAGGCTAGCTTTGCTCATTCTTATTCCTCTGCCTAGTTTAATGCATGGACAATCCAAACTGACCTTCTAAGATTCTGGACTAAATATCAAAACTACTTATTTTGAGATAGGAATGACTGCTATCTTAGCCTTAAGACAAAAATGACAGAAGCAAGCTCTGCATTTCTTTTTGCAAACATAGCCAATTAATTCCAAAGCCTTGAACCTGGTGGTTACTACACTTTGTAAGCAACCCTGTTTATTAGCTTAATATTACATTGCACCTCAGAAAGATAATTCAGCATGTAACATTCTAAATTATGATTTAAATTTAAAAAGCCAAATTATATTAAAGCAAAAAATGTATAATAAAAGCAAGAAATTTAGAGAGTAAAATGGTACCTATTTTGTCTCATGCATTTCTATTTTTTGATGACTAGATTTATCAAATAGAAGGAAAATGTCTATGCTGTCTTCAAAGACAAATGCAGCAAAACTGGATGGGCAGAACCGTATTTTTGAATTTAATAACTAACCTTTACAGTTGTGCAAAGTACCAAATGACTTTAGCTTTGAAAGACRGCAAAAACTGAGAATGTTTCTGACAATATAGAAAACTTTATTAAAAATTTTAATTAATGTTTTCAGAAGAAAAAAACAAAAACCAAGTATTATTTTGATGAAACTGTCAGTATATGGACTGTATAGTCATAGTAAAGAAAGAAAGTTTTAGAAAAAAGTAAGGAAGTAGCAATGAGAGAAGAGACAATCGCATAAAAAGAAAGATAATATATAAAGGATAGTAATATGACAGATAGAAATTAACGGTAATTGTCTTCTTCAGGGCTGAATTCTGCTCCCCTTTGAACACAATAGCTTGCCCTATATTCTCTACCTATTCCTATGCTATTATCACAGAATCACAGAATCACAGAATCGCTGAGGTTGGAAGGGACCTCTGGAGATCATCTAGTCCAACCCCCCTGCTCAAGCAGGGTCACCTAGAGCACATTGCACAGGATTGCATCCAGGCGTGTTTTGAATATCTGCAGGGAAGGAGACTCCACCACCTCTCCGGGCAACCTGTTCCAGTGCTCTGTCACCCTCACAGTGAAAAAGTTTTTCCTCATGTTCAGATGGAACTGCCTGTGTTTCAGTTTGTGCCCGTTGCCTCGCGTCCTGTCACTGGGCACCACTGAAAAGAGTCTGGTCCCATCCTCTTGACACCCTCCCTTCAGATACTTGTACACACTGATAAGATCTCCTCTCAGCCTTCTCTTCTCCAAGCTAAACAGGCCCAGCTCTCTCAGCCTTTCCTCATAAGAGAGATGTTCCA
>NW_020449187.1:0-2634 GCF_003343035.1 Apteryx rowi | reverse complement strand
TGTCCCCCTGCCCCTGGTGTCCCCCCGCCCCCGGTGACACCTCGCCGTCCCCGCAGTGCTCAGCAAGGGCCAGGCGGTGACGAGCCACTACCGGTTCCTGGCCAAGCGCGGCGGCTACCTGTGGGCGCAGACCCAGGCCACCGTCATCGCCAACAGCCGCAGCGCCCAGCCCGAGGGCATCGTCTGCCTCCACTTCGTCCTCAGGTGGGCGCCGGCACAGGCGGCGGCACAGGCGGCGGCGCGGGGACGCGGGGACGCACACGGCCGGGGTGTCCCGCAGCCCCGGGGTGCTTCCTCCCTGCTCCTGGGGTTGCGCCCGGTACCTGTGCGGTTGTACCTGCTGCCTGTGCGGTTGTACTTGGTGCCTGTAGGGTTGTACTCGGTGCCCGGTGCTTGTGACATTGTGCTTGGGGCCTGTTGGGGGTGTGCCTGGCACCTGTGCAGTTGTATCTGATACCTGTGCCATAGTATCTGGTACCTGTGCAGTGGTACCTGCTGCCTGTGCGGTTGTATTTGGTGCCCGTAGGGTTGTACCTGGTGCCCGGTGCTTGTGACGTTGTGCTTGGGGCCTGTTGGGGGTGTGCCTGGTGCCTGGATGGTTGTATCTGGTACCTGTGGGGTTGTACCTGGTGCCCGGTGCTTGTGACATTGTACTTGGGGCCTGTTGGGGGTGTGCCTGGCACCTGTGCGGTTGTATCTGGTACCTGTGCAATAGTACCTGATACCTGTGCAGTGGTACTTGGTGTCTGTGTGGTTGTACCTGGTGGCTGTAGGGTTGTACTTGGCGCCTGGTGCTTGTGACATTGTACTTGTGGCCTGTTGGGGGTGTGCCTGGTGCCTGTGTGGTTGTAGCTGGTACCTGTGTGGTTGGACCTGGTACTTGTGTAGTTGTACCTGGTACCTGTGACATTATACCTGGTACCTGTTCAGTTGTACTTGCTGTCTGGTGCTTGTGACGTTGTGCCTGGGGCCTGTTGGGGGTGTGGCTGGTACCTGTGTGGTTGTACCTGGTGCCTGGTGCTTGTGACATTGTACTTGGGGCCTGTTGGGGGTGTGCTTGGTGCCTGTGCAATTGTAGCTAGTACCTATGTGGTTGCACCTGGTACTTATGTGGTTGTACCTAGTAGCTGTGGCATTACACCTGGTGCCTGTTCGGTTGTAGCTAGTGCTTGGTGCTTGTGACGTTGTACCTGGGGCCTGTTGGGGTGTGCTTGGCAGCTGTGCAGTTGTACCTGGTACCTGGCACCTGTGCAGTTGTACCTGGTACCTGGTACCTGTGAGGTTGTACCTGGTACCAGGTGGCTGTGGGGTTGTATCTGGTGCCCATAGGGTTGTAGCTGGTGCCTGGCGCTTGTGACGTTGTACCTGGGGCCTATTGGGGTGCACCTGGCACCTGTGCGGTTGCACCTGGTAGCTGGCACCTGTGCGGTTGTACCCGGTACTCATGGGGTTGTATCCCATACCAGGTGTCTGCGGGGTTGTAATTGGTCTCCGGTGTTTGTGAGCTTGTGCCTGGTGTTGGGTGCCCACGGGGCACCCCGGGGTGGAGGTGGGTGGCCATGGGTGGAGGTGGGTGACCATGGTGGTGTCAGTGGGTGACAGTGGGTGACAACAGGTGGTGGTGGGTGGCGGTGAGTGGCTGGGGGTGGCAGTGGGCATGTCCAGGTATGTCCGGGGGTGTCTGGGGGTGATGGTGGGTGACGCCCCGCAGGGGGGTAGAGCACCCCAGGGTGGTGGTGGGTGGCCACGGGGGTGTTGGGGGTGTTTGGGGGTGACGGGGGGTGTCAGCAGGTGTCAAGGGGGTGTCCAGGGGTGGCAGCGGGTGACGGGGTGACGGTGGTGTCGCTGTGCAGTGGGGTGGAGCACCCCAAGGTGCGAGTGGGGGTGACGGCGGGTGACAGGGGGTGATGGCGGTAGCGCCCCGCAGTGGTGTGGAGCACCCTGGGGTGGCGGTGGGTGGCTGTGGCAGTGTTGGGGGGTTTTGGCGGGTGATGGCAGGTGTCGGCGGGTGTTGGCAGGTGACAGCAGGTGACAAGGGGTGACGGTGATGCCCCACAGCAGGGTGGAGCACCCCAGGGTGGTGTTGGGTGGCCGTGGTGGTGTTGGGGGGTGTTTGGGGGGTATCAGCGGGTGACAGCGGGTGACGATGACGCCCCGCAGCAGGTGGAGCACCCTGGGGTGGCAGCGGGTGGCCGTGGCAGTGTCGGGGGGTGTCAGGGGGTGTTGGCAGGTGACGGCGGGTGACGGGGGGTGACAGTGACACCCTGCAGTGGGGTGGAGCACCCTGGGGTGGCGGTGGGTGGCCGTGGCGGTGTTGGGGGGTGATGGCGGGTGTTGGCGGGTGACAGCAGGTGACAACGGGTGATGGTGATGCCCTGCAGTGGGGTGGAGCACCCCGGGGTGGCAGTGGGGGTGGCAGTGGGTGACGGGGGGTATCGGAAGGTGACGGCAGGTGATGACAGGTGACGACGGGTGACAAGGGGTGACGGTGACGCCCCGCAGCGGGGTGGAGCACCCCGGGGTGGCGGTGGGGGTGGCAGCGGGTGACGGGGAGGGTATCAGCGGGCGACGACGGGTGTCGGCGGGTGACGACGGGTGTCGGCGGGTGACGGCGGGTGACAGCGGGTGACGGTG
>NW_020449186.1:0-2694 GCF_003343035.1 Apteryx rowi | reverse complement strand
GGGCTGACAGAGTACAGCACTTCTATTTACCATTTGCTGGACCTGAATTTTCTGGACTTCCATATTTTCATCACGACGTCTTTGTTTCTTGGCTTCTTCCATTTCCAGGTAGATGCGATCTGCTGCCATCCATTGATTATAATCTTTCTCAGCTTCTGCTTTTTCCTCTTTCTCCCTTTCCACTTTCATCTTCATCTATATTTCACACAGAAAAAGTTAACCAAGTAGTTAACCAGTTAGTTTTGGGAGTCACGTTTTTCCACCAGCCATTCTATAGACAGGAGACAAAAGCAATAGTGGTACACCCCTGTTTCAGAGCTGTGATGAGCATGGTCACTGTGGCTGGCCAGTGTCCAAGCCCAGGGTTTTCAGCAGAGCTGGTAGATATGCACACAACATGTGGGGGGAGAGAGACAGAGGACCCCAGGAAAGATGGCAGATGACCTGATGAAGCGTGCTGATGGATGACACCAGATCACCACCTGTGATCTGGGCCAGGTTCCTTGTTTGGAATAGGCAGTGCCAAGTAGAAAATGTTCACGGAAATTACCAAGTTATAGAGCCTTCCACCTCTAACCTCTGGAGAATTATCACATATACCACTTGCACATTGCTGAAGCAGTTATCCTAAAACTATATATGATAAATGAGAGAGGTGACTGTTAAGTGAGAACTTGCATGAATGCCTCACTAAAGACTAATATGCTAAAAAACCATAGTGTTTCTCAAAGATATTCAGAAGAACGAATATACAACAGAAAGAGGAATAAGAACAGGCTAGGTTTCTTACCACAGAGGCTCTATGTTCAGAAATAGATTCAATGTTAGCCCTAGTTTTTGCTTCTTTTTCTTTGTTTTTCTTTTGGTATTCTTCTTCTATATCTGCAGCTCCTTTAGCAATACGATCGTCTTCCATCTTAAATGCCTCCTTCATCTGTGCAGTTAATTGTTTAATAGCTTTGTCCTGATGTTCCTGCATTAATCTACAGGAGAACACGAGCTATTATAACATACCAGGATATCCACCTACTTATGGCATGGCTGCTACCAAACCCAACAGTCCTGCTTCCACTTTTCTCTTGCCACATAGGCCCACCTACCCACCCTTGACCTCCCTGTGTTCCTCTGGCTGGGGAACAGTTTGGTTTGGTTTGTTTTTTGGGGGATAGGGGAAGGGGGTAGAGGTTATCTGATTTGGTTGCTAACAGGGCAAACAAGTGCTCCCTGTCTTTGTCCAGCTAGCTTTTTGTTGCAATAATGAGCTGGATCGCTCAGGGAGGAGTCCACTTAGGATCTTGCCATCAGGAAGAAAATGTTCAGAATACTTGGCCAGAAATAGGAAGAGAAGGGAGCTGCTGGACTGGCTCAGCAACACCGTACTCACTGTTAATAATACCATACTGTTAAATAAGTCAATCACATTTCCTTACTAAAGTAGGGAAATTAATATAGGTGCCTAGTTAAGAAGTCAGGTATGTTCTTTTTCTTGCTCTGTCTCATGGAATCATAGGCCACACACACACACACACACACACACACAAAGAAATTTGCATTTCTGCAGATCCAGGCAGCCTGAAGAGTAGACAGATTGCCTCCCTGCAAAGCACCAAGTACTACTGAAGCTGAGAAAAAGTTTCTTATAGGCATTTCTTCCAAACTTTACCTTTTTTCCAAAGATTTAATTACAGAAAGACTCAGTTATATCACACTGTTTTGATTTTGCTGACGTAAGAATTCTGAGTAACATATTTGTCACAGAATTAAATTATTACATTTGAATCTTAAATTTAAAACTCAAGCACTGGACTCACCTGCTAGTCTCTTCATCTTTTTCTTTTCTTAGATCTGCCATCATTTCTTTTCCTTTAATGTGAGCCCTAATCCGATCATCATCTTCCTCTTCCTTTTGTTTCTCTTCAGCTTTAATTATTTTCTGTTTAGCGATATGCTCCTGTTTAAAGATCCTTTTATTTTTATACAGGATGAGATTTTGGAAATCCCAAATGAAAATAAAAATCTAGCAGAGACCTCAGGCCTTGTCTATTATAATTACAGTTCTTTGGTTGTACCAGTGGACGAGGAGGTGCAGAAGACAAACCTGGACAAGAGTTCTCATGACCAAATTGCCACAAACTACTGCAAGAATAAAATTAATATGCACTTGCAGCCATCTGGTTGCAGCCTGAGGCACAATATGCGTAATTTACATTCTTTCCTCTCTCTCCCCACTGCCTCTGCCTTTACTTCCCCCATCCTGTGTGTCATCTGGATGCCACAGATGCCGAAGGACACAAAAAACTAGCTTCTGTAGAACCATAAAAATATAAGCCAGAAGCATTTTGTAATCAGCCAGCAAGGTAGGTATAAGTACATATTGCTTTTTATCATAGATAAAAGGTTGAAGGCAAATGGAGTAAAGTTTGTATAATTACAACCACAAGATGTACGGGAAAAGGAAAATTGAGCAGGGTATCATTGGAAATATTCTCCTCTTATTCTCTCACACACCAGTGATTCAGAGGCCCTTCACTTTAGCCTCCCTGTTCAAGCACTCATTGAGGGGAAACGGCAGCTGTGGTAAGTACGTCTCCTAACCATCGCTGATCATAAAGGGAAAAAAAGTTAAAAAGATACTGTCATATTCACTGACACAGGTTATTCCTTCTTCCAAACAAAGGAAAATGGGCTCAAAAT
>NW_020449185.1:1180871-1181577 GCF_003343035.1 Apteryx rowi | reverse complement strand
AGCGCTGTTTTGCTTACTTGTGACTTGCTCAATTATTCTATTAAATTGGAATTTATGCAACCTGGCCCGAGTGGTTGTCAATTTGTYGCGTTTACCTATAACAATATGTGCTAATTTGTTACATCAAATTGAGAAACAGCCTTGAAACATCCTGGACTGTGATGTGTGCTAATTGGTTACATCAAAGTAAGAAACAGCCTTGGAAACATCTGTGGGAACATCCTACATCCTGTGGTGGGGGCATGTACCCTGCCTGAGATAAGGGAGTTGAGATAGCAAAGCGGCAATGTTAGTTTAGATAGCCTAATATGGTGATGGCAATGTCACACAACTGTGAAATATAGCACGACTTCGAAAGTTGTAAAATATATGCGTGACCTGAGGGTCACCACTCACAATGCAGAGGGCTGAAGAAGACCCCCTAGCAACAGCCGGCGCAACCGCAGAAGTTACAGGAAGTGCCACATATACCTGGAGCTGGAATTGCATATAAGGAGACTGTGAGGGGGGGGATTGCGCGCGCCGTTGGTGGAGCAGGAGATTCCCCCGGCCGCCCAGAACGCTGTTTTGCTTACTTGTAACTTGCTCAATTATTTTATTAAATTGGAATTTATGCAACCCGGCCCGAGTGGTTGTCAATTTGTCGCACCGCCCAACTGTAACACCGCCCAACCACCCCTCACGCCCCCCGGCGCCGTCCCCTCGC
>NW_020449185.1:1158781-1180300 GCF_003343035.1 Apteryx rowi | reverse complement strand
GCCCCTGGCGCCGTCCCCTCGCCGAGGCACCTCCGTGTTTCCCTCACGGCCCCTGGCGCCCTCCCCTCGCCGAGGCACCTCCGTGTTTCCCTCACTGCCCCTGGCGCCGTCCCCTCGCCGAGGCGCCTCCGCCCCAGCCCCTCGCGCCGCCCCCGCTGCGCTGCTCTAACGGTTCCCTCCCCGGCACCGGCGCTTCCCAYGCTTCGAGGTGCTTCGGCGTTTCTCTTCCAAACCCGGCGCTGCCCCCCCAGGCTCCGTTGCCTTCCTCCACCCGAGTCGCCTCGGGGCTCACCATCACCCACTGCTATCCCTGGAGCCGCGCCCACGGGCAGCCCGGGGCTCCCGACCCTCGGAGCTACCCCGGTATCTCCCGCCCCAGCAGGACCGGTACCGGGGGGTTGTGAGGGAAACACGGAGGTACCTCAGCGAGGGGACAGCTCAGCACTGCCGGTGCACCGCGAGGGACCCGGCCGCTCCCCCACGGCTCCCGCTCCGTGCCGCAGGCTCGGCTCCACCCCTGTGAGGTGCCTCAGCGTTTCCCACCAAACACGCACCAGCAGTGCCCTCGGGCTGGCTGCCCCTCGCCTTCCCCCGCCCAAAGCCACCCTCCGCGCCGCAGCTCTCGTCAGGCCCGGCTGTACCCCCCGCCGAACCACCTCTGTGTTCGCCCGCACCCCGGCGCTGCCCACGCTCACCCTCTGTCCCCACCACCCTGCGCCCCCGCCTCCAGCCTCRCGCGCGGCGACGCCCGCGCGGCTATAACTGCGGCCCCGCCCACCGCCCCACCCAGGCGCCAATCGCAGCGCAGGGGGTGGCAGGCCCCGCCCCCGCGGGCTGGCGGTGCCGGCGCTGGGCGCCTCGCCGGGCGGGACCCGCGCCCGCGGCCGGCCTGCTGCGCCGGTGGAGCCGCGGCGAAGCCGGGAGGCCGCCTGTCCCGCCGGGGCCCCGGCTACGGGCGAACTAGCTCCCGGGGCGGAACAGGACGCCCCTGCCCCCGCCCCTGCCCCTACCCCTTCCCCTACCCCTTCCCCTGCCGCTGTGCCTAAGCACCCAAGCCTGGCGTGCCCCGTCCTACAGTATAACAAGCTCCTGTCCGGACGTGAACGCTCCTTTCAGTTCCCTTCCAGGAGCTTGCTGCTTACCACACCGGCGTGAGGGTCCCCAGATGCCTCACTCTTGAGAAACCTCGTAGAACAAGGTTATAACGCTACATGATGTGCAATAATCACTATTTGATGCAATTAAAAGACAAAAAAAGACACAGTCATGGGTAAACAGTCAATAGATAATCCTACACCCAAGTTGCCATTTTCTCATTTAAGGCGCTACATTCATTCTCTTCTTGGTAATCCATTTTCAGCAGGTTCAACATATACATGCATTTGGTTCCCATTTTTGGGTAACCTGCACTGAATTAGAGCTGGTGGTTATCACTGGGGATTGCATCAGGATAAGAGGATGGGAAGCTGGTAGTGGGAGTACCATTCAACTGTTAAAGGTACAAAAAAAAGTCATAGAGTTGCAAGCAGGGTACCTTGAYGCCAAGTAAGCTGCTTGTGTTGCATTTTGAAAATTTTCTCTGGCACAATGAATTCAAATAAGTGTGTTTTCACACATTAAAACAAGTTCTTGTTATCTCCCTTTTTGCATCATGGATTTACTCTGCATTTGAATTACTCAATACCATTCTTATTCTAAGAATATGCAGAGACTAAGAAAAGATACTCCACAACCTCATGAGAGATTTGCTGAGGCGCTGACACCAAAAGTGGAAGCTTCTATCTGCAGACCAAGATGTAGGGATTGTTTCAGTAAGCATCCCTACACATCTCCAATCCATCAAAATAAGTCTGTCTGGGGAGGAGAGGAAGAAGGTAGAGAGGGATATGAAGTGCATCTTAGATACAGCACAAATTGAAATTGAGCTTTGAAAACTTGTTACAAACATAGTGACAAGGTTCCATATGTGTGTATATATATATATATATATATTTACTAGCACTTAAATACTTTACAGAGCTCTCTTGCATTCATGTGCCTGTGCAGTGGCTCTCTGTGGGGATTACATTGGCTGTCTTCAAACTCACAGGAACTGGCATGTGGCCACTCCAAATGAATGGAAGGAAGAGTGTATAGGAGAAAGTTGCAAGGTCCTTTACAAGGTATAGGCCATTTTTCCTGTTTTTGTYACATAACAGCTAAATATTTTTGTTCTGTTAGTATTATTTTGATAAGTCTTTACTATTGCTCTGCATGATGTTGTTTTCTTAAACCTCCATTGAGTTATATGCACATGTGCATAAGCACGTGCATGTAGGCACACACACACATGCAAAATTTTCTGTAGAGATCCACATCAGCTAAAAAGCATTAGAGCRTGCACTACCAATAACCATTCCTTGGTGATTCTGAACTTCGGGCCTTCCAGGTCTCTCCCCCCCAGGTTTTGCCCAACATGTTCAGTGCAGTGACTTCTGTTTGCTGAAGCAAATGAGGTGGAGCATGGGAGCCCCCCCCCCCATGCCCCATGGTTCCCACTGACTGCTCAGGGCCTTAAGCACTCCAATGCAGGTGATCCTCCAGCAGCCACGCAGCCCCCTAACAACCCCAGTTCCAGTGGTGCTGCTCCAACCTTGATCAGTCCTGATGTAACATGATGGGAGTGAGAAGAACCAGAAGCTGGCTAACAGCTCCCGATGAAAAATTTCTGCACTGAGTATGTACCTGTGCTCCTAGAAGCTGTCTGGGCCAACCCTGCATGGGGCTACCAAGAGGTGAGTCAATCTATTAAGCCAAGAGTCAGTCTATCCAGCCCTCTGGACAGGGATGACTGCCCAGGTGGGCACCATGCCTGAAGGAGCACAAGTGCTCTGAGGGTCCTGGCTTGGAAGCACGAAGTACCTCCTCCTGTGCAATGTGACTGGCTCTGGGGTGGCTCTGGGGTGGCAACCAGTCATCAGTTCACTCCCAGAAGTGACCCAGGCTTACTAAGTTGAGGAATGGCTTCCTTCAAGATGCTCAGCGAGCAGGTTCCCAGTTGCAAGTCAGGGTGTTTGGTTACATGCCCTTCCTTTTGCTCGGATTTATCACAGACAGCAGGGCTAGGCACACACACTGCCTGTGTCCTGTGGCATATCACAGGCAAACACCTGCCAGTATACCTGCAAAGATAAAGCATGAGCCAGAGATGAAAGCTTTCTTCCCTGTCTCTGCTATCTGCCTGATGCAGGTGCATCCCTGCACAATACCCTGGTGAATGCAGCAGTTTGCAAGCTTCTGTCACAAGCGTGGGATGAGGGAAGGGACGCTGATCACCCTTCCTTGAGCTGCCCCTAGAAAGATGTTGGCTGGTGTTCACACACCTGTTTGGAAGGCCAGTTCCTCCGAACCCTTTGTTCTAGTCGCTGGCTGTTCAGACAGCCTGCTTGTTGCTTTTCCTCAATACCTCTGTGCAAGCGCATGAAGAGAAGAACCACCTAGTAAGCGAGGCGTTATGCACAGCTAGAGCAAAGCATGATACCATAAAGACCTTCCCAGTAATCAGGAATCCTTAGCGTTTGCGTAGCCTCTACTGCATGGAGAGAGAAAGAGACTGCCCTTCCCCTAGCGCACTTACAGGTTAAATAAACAGAAAATAAAATAAAAGCAGACACAGAGCTTTTGTGACCAAATCTGACCAAATCTTTTACGGCAGGCAAAGGGAACAAAGCAAGGAAGGCCTCCAGACTCCATCCCACCGGCCTTTTGACAGACACAAGCTGCTTTTCTACAGCTGGACCTCAAGAGGGAGATGTCCACATACACCATTTTAAAGTTTGTCAATTTAGACCTCCCAAATAGGCCTTCCTTAAGAGGACTCAGTATGCTTCTAGGGTAAGATAGCATAAGAAACAGTTTAAATGTATAGAGGTAGTAGGAGCTTGTAGGGACAGATGAAAAAACGTTCTAGACAATACCAGCCTAAAGTGATGAAAATGGCTCTACAGTTTCAGCTAATACATATAAAAAAACAACAGGAAAAAAGGAAAAAATAACAGGAGGCATCAGAAGTCAGAGATGAGATGGGACTTCCATCAGCTGTGTTAACAAAAGCAAACTTGACTGAAAACAAAACTGCTGTATCCATTTGCCTGACAAATTAACGTAAACTCATTATTGTGAGTTTAAAAGAGACCATCTAGTTTTGCTGGGCAGCTTCTAGAAATTTTATAGCATGTGGCCATTGTATACAAACTAGCACATGCCTAGACAGAGGAATAGTCTAATGCATTCGCAGGGCTGCCGTTTCGGAAAGCTCACTGGGAGCATCGTTGACTTTTTTTGGCATTCTGGGTGCATCACATGATGTTGAGGTTGTTCAAATCCCTTAGCAATCTGGGTCCGGCCTACCTAGGATTTTGCCTCCTGCCTGTGGTGCAATCCAGCAGCTGTGTGATGCCTCTAGGGCTGCAGCCTCACACTTCCATTTTGCTGGAGTTGGGCAACCATGCAGAAGTCAGCAGATCTGATAAGTCTCTTAGTTTCTTCCTGCTTCCCTCCCATCCCCTAAAGAGCCAAAATTTAAGATCATCTGTGAACATCACTTCTGAACGGTGGGGCACATCACATGAGCAGGGCTGCATTAAACAGAAAAAGGGATGAGCATGTTGAGTTTGATGGGAACGACAAGGGCAGGCCATGAGCAGAGCCAGCACGGGACGCCCGGGCAGTGGCACCTTGTCCCTTCCCATCCCCACTCACCTGCCGTGACCAGTTCGGGATCCAGGAAAGTGGGAAGCGGCAGCCGGGAACTGGGAGCCTGCTGGCTGCAGCGGGGCTTTGCTGCCTTTGAGGGCCGAGACCCCAGCCCTTCCCGCGGGGAGCCGTGGGGGCGACGGCGGCCGAGGCTCGGGCTGGCTCGGCCCCCGCCCGCGGCCACCGGGAGGCAGCAGCGCCCCGTCCCTCCTGCCGCCCGTGGCCGCCGCCGCCGCCGCCGCCCGTGCCCGCAGCAGCCCCGCAGCAGCCCCGCAGCCCGCCGTCTCCCAGGCACACCTGAGAGGCTGAATTAAGGAGCCGTGCTGTCACATGGCACCAGCTTGTGAATTTGGGGTGATTGGTCTCCATTTGCTCTTCGCCCAGCCCGGGTAACGCTGTTTTCCTGCTGCGACCGGCCCCGCATATGCTCCTTCCGCAGCTGACATGGCATGGCACAGCATGAAAGACCTCTGGTGCACATGTGGCATCACCCGTGCCGCGGCTGGTGTGTATAATGGCAGATGGCCCTCAAGTGGCACGGCATTTGGGCTTGGGCTGCTGCCTGTGAAGCCAGCATCTTCTCCCCAAGGGTGCCCTCAGTCCCAGGCAGGCTGCAGGCTGGGGAGGAGATGGCACTTCTGAGTAACAGCAGACCAGTCTCTTCCACTGACTTCCCCAGGGACCTGCCCATGTCATGCCAGAGGATAGCAGGAGGGAGGCACAGGCTGGACCACTGTCCCTGCAGGCTGAGTATGGTTTGTGAACCTAAGCTAGGCCTGATCTAACCTAAATCTCTTTAGCTGTAACACAACCCCATTCCTTCTCCAGTGCAGAAAGTGTTCTATTTTATCCTTCCAGTCTTGTCCTTTCCTCCCTTCATTTTTCCCTTCACCACCACGAGCCAGCTCTTACAAGCTTAGCATGCACCTTGCATTCCTTTAGCTTAAATTTATCTTTCTCACTTCCTTTTGGATTGTCCCAAATTTCTCTCCCTCTCTTAGGGCATGGTGCACAATGCAGGACACATTTCTTTAGCAGGTGCCTTGCTGGTGGCAGGATGACTTCACATGCTGACCTCCGATGCTCCTGCTCCCACAGCCAAAGCTTTGTTAGCTTATTTAGCAACCCTCTGGCACTGCTGACTTGTGTTCAGCTGCAGCTCCACAAGGTCTCCCGGATCGGGCGGCGCAGGACAGCTGCCTGGGCACTCGCTGACTTGTCCCCTTTGTGCAGTCGGGTGCTCCTGCCTGCGTGGCATCTTCCTCAGTTGGCTTCTCTTTGCCTGGGACTGTGTGCCCCAGTGGCCAAGAGCACTGGGAATCCCAGGCTCACCAGAGCTCACCTCCCATCCCAGCTTGGTGTTGTCTTCTGCCAAACTCATTCAGTTACTGCCTACTTCATCACCCTGGTAAATAAGGACAATATTGGCAGAGCCAGCACAGCCCTAACAAGACCCATCCTGCCCCTGCCAGGACAGAGTTACCAAGACATCCGCCAACATGGTGGAGGTCAGGAGAAGTGAGGGGAAAGGTGGCAGGTCCTCTACAAGAGCTGTGCAGAGCACCTGGCTACCATCTCTGCCTGAGCACTAGTGCAGTTGTTTGGGATGAACGGATTATAGTTTGTTCCACCTAGCAAAACCTGCATTGACAGGTTACTGCTCCCTGCCCATCATCCGCGCTCTGCAGCATGGGGGACAGACACATGCCAGCTAGGGCCGTACCACAGTCCTCACCAGCAGTCACCTGCTGATGGTTGTTGGGCTCTTCCCAGTTAAATCACTATATGCTGAAGGGGGCAGGGGGAGAGGTCCCAGGAACTCCCCCACCTTGCAGGACCTTCTGGTGGGGCAGGCTGCAATGCTGAGAGACACGGCCCCACCATGGGACAATGGTGCTTGTTGGCAGAGGCTCTTCCATCCCTTCACAAGCACATTCTGGGAAAGCACAGAGCCCTCAGATCATGCAGATAATTTAGGGAAAGGCCCAGGGGTAGGGCTGGGGGGGATAAAGCTGGATTAGTTTTTCAAACTGATGTCCTCAGCTTCTGTTAAATACCATATAGCTCATATCTGGCTGGGGAACCGACACCTGCCTGTTCCTGTCATGCCCAGAGCAAACTTTAGAGATAAAACGCACTGAGAACATGGACTGCCAGATCAACAGCTGGAGCAACTCTGAGGCCTGCTGCTTCCCCTCCCTCTCCTTCTCCCTCTCATCCAGAAGCCAACCGCTGACATTTTGGTACTGTTTTCCCCAGTTCCTGGCTGAGAAGCACATTATCACCCACATGTTGAAGAGGAGAGACAGAGTCTCCCCATAAGTGAGAGAAATCACTGTGACAGACCCAGCAGCATCAGGGGAAGACCTAGATCCCTATACCTGAGGGTTTGGGACCTTTGGAAATCCAACCGTGACCCCAGGGAGGAAGTTCAGAACAAGGAGTCCTGGCACGTCTGGAAACCAAGACAGGGACCCTCTGGGCACCGAAGAACTGCCCTGGTCCTACCACAGCATGTCCTGAGCTCACTGCACTGATTTTGTGGGGGCTGATGCTGGCCAAGTCCTGGCTAGAGAGCAGAGGGGCAGGTCTCTTGGGAGTTGCAAATGATTCACTACCTTTCTACCTCTATCTACCCAGTTTCTCTAACCGAATCATTGTTTAGATGAAGATCTGTCTGCAGAGCAATTGCATCAGCTAAATCTGCACAGTCCTTTGTTGCACAGTGCTTTATTTTTTTCTGTTCGTTCTTGGCCATGCCATTCCAAACAATCTATGAGAGTCCCGTTTTATAGGTAGGGAAAGAAGGTAAGAGGGGGTCCAGTGACCTTTTCAAATGCCAGAGGTTGGCATCAGTGTTTAGATTAGATGGTGCATGTGCTTGATACTCAGAGATGAGCAAATCACACAGTTGAACCAGCTCTTCAAGGACAAGCTTGACCAATTGAGAAAGAGGAGCTGAAGGAGGAGTCTGGGCCCTACCAGTCACTGGCAACACTGGGTGTTTGCATACCAGCTAGCTGTAATCTCTATTCCAGTACTTTCCAGACCCATCCTACCCCAGCATTCAGGCATGTTAGCTGGAGTCCTGGGGCGTCCCTGGGGGGTGGCCTCTGCATATTTATGAAGTTGTGGGGGCTTTCGCAGGACATTGCAGTCCCCTGTTGGTGGTCTGAAAGGTGCTCTGCTGACAGGCATCCCCCAGAGCTGCACAGCCTGGGGCATGTCCTGTTTGCAGCTGAGACTTTGCTGGGCAAGGTAAGCTTTCCTAGGGTCTGCCTACATGTTATTTTTTTCTTTTCAGGGAGACTCTTCAAGTTTTAGGGTTGCTAATCTTTACTTGAAACTCCTTTTACAGAGTTGTTATTCCCAAGGCATGGTACAGAGCCAGCAGACTATTTAAAAAAGAAAAAGCAGGATGGCACAATGAACAAATAAAGCAAAACCTCAGACCTGAGATGCCCCCAGTGCCAAGCAAAACCAGACGGTTACTTCATGTGTCTTTCATATGCCAGTATTTCTACATCGACAGTTTACTGTGCTCACAGTAGCATGATGCTGTGTGCATGTGCTCCACTGTTGCCCCCAGACACTTATCTGCAGAACTGCTGCCTCGCCAAATTACTTTCCCAATGTAGATTTAGGCAGTTGACTCTTCCTCTCTCAAGCTAGAACTTTGTACTTACCCATTTATTTCAGTCCGTGTATCCCATTTGCCAAGATCTTATTGGAAATCTAAGCAGGGTGACCTCCAACACGTTTTCCACTCTTCGTAGTTTAGTACTGTCTGAAAAAGCAGGAAACTTAATCTGTCTTCCACCACACACATCAGCAGGGAAACTCTGAGCAGTCCTGTCTCAGGTGTGGATCCCTGCACCATTCCTGAAACCCTCAAATTGTAAGCAGGTACTCTTAGCATGGTTTCCCAAAAGTTCTGCAACCATCTTCATCTAGATAAAGTGGGAGAGAAAGAAAGCTGTGATGATGTCATATAGCAAAAGCCACAGTGAAGATAGCAGCTCTGCTGCTTTGCTCTTACCCGTGAATGCTGACAAGCTTTCTGGTAGATTGGATGTGGTGTGCAGTCTCCACATTGGCTGCTGAAACTTCCTTTTCTTAAAGACTCATGGATAAAGTGCTGAGCACTCAGCAAGGGTATATAGCTGCCAACACTCAAAGAAGCTATGATTTCTACAACTTCATAGGTAGAATGCTTATAGAAGTAAGAAAATATCAGAGTTCTTCATGTCTGGAGGCTTTATGGCCAGACAGGTATTAAGCCTTTTAAGAATCCTGCTAACACAGAATATCTGAGAATACCTTAGAGGACAAAAAGTATACACAAAGTAAGAGGCTTGGCAAAATGCCCTGTCCTTATCAACTAGGGAAGGTTGAAGGCATTTCTGTTCCCAAGTAGTACTTCTTGAAGTTTGTACCTGGATTCTCTATAAATATGACCCCTCAAACACAAGTCTGATGGAGCAAAATGTGTACCTTCCACAACATGTAGAATGCATGTTGTGTGAATGTGTGAATGCATGTGGTGACATGAATCATCTGCTGCAGCTCTCCAGTGCCATGAGGTCCAGACTTTGTGAGAGTGGTTTGCAGACAGACTTTCTGAATGAGACTTTTAGGCTGGTACTGTCACAAGACTTAAGAGATGGAAAGAGGAAACTTTAAAAAGGTGATCAGAAATAGCTGAGAGTGGATAGTAGGCTGCAGAGTCTCTTAAGTGTTAACCTGTCCAGGATTTCTTTTACACTTGCAACAGACCACCCTCCATCAACAATCAAAGCACAAACACCAAATTAACATGAGGCATCTTGCACCAAAACTTACTATCATGAACCCACAGGTCTACAGCCCTTTTCTTCAAGTGAAAAAGTGGATGTGAAAAGGGAAGAGTGTGTTTCCAACTCCATTATTTAAAGCAGACAGGGTAGACAGATTCTTTAAAGACCTGAAAGGCAGCAAAACCAGGCAGACAGGTAAGGGCTTCATTCCCAGCAAGCAGACCTAAAAATGCTTCTGGTCAGAAACATAGCAGCTTGTAGCACTTCTCTCCTTCAGGACTCCAAACATCCTTTCCTCGGCCAGTCATGCACGCTGCCTCAGCCCATCACACATCACGGTGGGAAGTCACTCTGCTCTGATGGGAATCAGGAGGGATTTTCAGTTGTGAATGCATTTGAACAAAGGGTACAAGTACCATCCCCATTTTACAGACAGAAAGAATGAGATGCCAGGAGAAGCTGCTTGCCCTTCCTGGCCAGGACCACCCCCAAGCAGGGTCCTGGGCCTGCTCTGTGAGGCTCAGCGGTGGTTTTCTTGCCTGTGCCATTAAGCTTTTTGTTTGGGATAGCTGAGAGCTGTGGAGAAGGCCAATTGCACCCTGGTCAGGGGTCTAAGCCTTCTGATTAGTTGGAAGCAGATGAAAATTTTGTACCTTGAAACAGCAGTCCTCGTATGTTTTGTCTGTGAGGACTGATGCCTCCTCTTGGGCCTGCTTTATCAAAGGATGGCTATAGACAGGGATAAGTATGTGCAACTTGAGACATTTCCTCAAACCCAGAAATCATTGTGGGGCCCCACCATTGCTTTATTAGTGTTGGGTTAACCCAAGGTTGGTGGCTAAGTTCTTGGCACTTGCTGGCAAATTTTGCAACTCCCTGCAACCAAGAAGTGTTCCAATGGTCTGATGGCCATTTTGGCTTCCACCTTCTGTGTGTGGAAAGGAGGAACATAATCTCGTGGCCTAAACACCTTCTGGGGTAAATCAAGACTATTCCTTTGTCCCAGCTTCTCCAGCCAAGATTTTATATGTGTGTAAACAACCCAGGGCAGGCAGCTCCAGGTAACGTAAACTAGTACCAGCAAATTGCAGCACCCAAAAAAGTTTGTGTTCAGCCAGTAACTTTCTCTGGCAGCTGCTCACATGGTACAGCTCTTCAGTGGGATGTGAAAAGAGGCAAAGGAATAACATCAGGGCTGACCACTGGAGAAACACAAAGACAGCTCTCTGCTGTAGTCCCATTGCCCAAGAGGAAAGAGAAAGCATTCACTTTAAAGTGGGACTGAGGTATGGATGTAGGCAAGGCTGGGGGATGGCAGAGAGAGAAAGGTACACCCCATCTTTGGGTGCCTTGCATGCCACTGCAAAGCATAGCGCTGGGAAAGGGTGGGATGAGATTCCAGCAGGTTCCCCCTTCGTCTTTCATGCTTCTTGTATCTACAGCATTTATATGCTCCCAGTGCAGCCCCACCAGTGCTTTCCTCTCAGGGCACACCTGCTTCCCCTATCAGGAGTCTATCAGAAACCTCTCCAGAAGGAGAATAAATAGCTGTGACTCAGCCAGCAGATTGGAAGGGAGATGCCTCCCTGCCCTCTAGACCCAAGGCTATTTTTAACTTTGGGAAATGATTTTTGTTCTTGTGAGTGTCAGGCAGTCACCAAATGCCCAGACTGCTATTGTCAGTGAAGACACAGGGAAGAAAGCAAAGATGCAGAGGACGCACCAAAAGAGGATACGCAGCTGCATGGGCCACCACACTGTGCCCAACAGGAGCAGCAGCAAACTGACAGAGATAGGGCCAGGACTGGCTGTGAAGGTAGGATCCAGACTGTCTGGACCTGTAAAAGTATGCCAGGAAGCTCATTTCAACAGTGAACCATCACAGGGAACATGGTGCTCCCTTCCCCTTTGCTGTCCTTTCTGGCATGGAAATCCTCCACAGCAGGCAGAGGTGGGCTCCGGGTCTTCTGCAGACTTGCCCAGGGAGCCTGTTGCTCTTGCTTGGCTTTTCTGCAGCTTGAATAAGAGTTGCATTATAGGCAAGAGGGGAAGTGTGACACAGCAGCTGGTCTGCCCACTGAATGACATCAGCTGGAAACACAAAAATCAGCTCCAGAGGGCAACCTGTTATGGAGTGGCTTACTGGTCTATCAGGACTACTGAAGGCAGAAGGCTTTAGGGAGCTCATAGGCCACATTTGCATCAAGGAATGGTAAAGATGAGCTCCCTTGCTCCATACCCTGGCTATGTCCCCTCATGGCAAGACCCGATTCTTACTACTGCGCCCCTCACAGAAAAAAACTGGGAACATGGCCCAGGTGGGAACTGCTGTGTTCCCTGGCAGGTCTGATCTGGATGCTCAGAAAACCAGGAATCCAGGGTGTGCCCCAGCAGGGAAGTCTAGATACTGCCAGAAAGACCAAGACCCCAGGGTACTGCAAATATATATGATTTGCCCTGCAAATGTTATCACCGCGGTCCCTCACTGTTGCCTCTCCTGCACTGTTGGTCTCTGACCATGTTAGGATTTTCACTAAGTCACCTCCATGGCCTTCTTCTTTGGGAAGAGCTGTTAAGCCAGTATATCAGCCTTGTATGCAAATGTGCTGTGCTTGCAAACACATACACATACATCCTCCTTTTCTTTTCTAGGAGCTCAAGAAGAATCTCCTCACTGACATAAACCTGCTAGGGAAGCTTTTCACTTATCAGTTAGCCCTGTCAGATATTTTTACCAGCTCTACCAACCTCTGTGACCTTGTTCTTGCAGTGCAAAGTCCTCTGCCAGCCCTTACCTTCAATCCCACACAGCATTGCATTAGTTTGTCTCCTCCCCATTAATTTGTATTTATTATTCATTTGCAAGGCTAGGCCCATCCCTCAGGTGAACTCCATGAGAAAAGTGGAGTTGCGCATAACCAGGTGAGAGTGGTCCACAGACTTAACCCTTTCTGTTCCTTCTTTCTTGCTGGTGTCTGTCCATAGGTTGGAGCAGGGGAAAGGGGGTCAAGATGCCTGGTTTCTGCCACTGGTTCTCTTTGTAGAGCTCTGCTCAAATCAGCAATGTGCATCCTTCATGTTGGAACAGCTGAGTACCAGTTCTGAGAGATGCTTGGCACCTGATTTGTGACTCCTGCTGGCTTCACCATTGCTATTTTTCCTGGAGCCTTACCTGAATCCTAAATCAGGCCTATGACCATCATACCTGTTTTCATCCTTACTTAAACTTCAGCCAGCCTGTGTCATAGCATCATTCTCCAGCACACCATCTCCTTCCAGAGTCCTATGAGACCTCCCAGAGAGGAAAACTCTGAGTGCATCCTGTAAGGACTAATTGTCACTTCTGAAAATCCATCTGGACCCAAAATGTAAAGGTCCATTTGGAAAGCAGGCACTAATTTCTCTTTGCCTACCAGTGAAGAAGAAGGCATAACTGTCTCTATCCTATCCTTGGGCCTTTTGGTTGATTAGAAGGTGTCTGTGGAGTGCAGATGTTGCTGGCTCAGGGATGCTGCCCACCTATTACCTGTACTATCTATTCTTCCATCATTGATATCCCAGGCCAGATCTGTTTCTCTTTCTCAGTCAGTCCAATTTGCCCTTAAGGAGCTGCCTTTGCTATATGATGCTGGAATTTGCCTGCATGCAAGAGCCAAGCATCTAATCCCATGAGGGCTGTAAACACTTGGCCTTGAGAAAGGGCTTACTGCTTTGTTCTTTTACCTGGGAGTATTTGAGGTGACCTCATGAAAGTTATGAAGTACTGTGCTACAGGGAATTTCTGGAGATTTCATTGATGCAATTATTCTGCAGTCAGCAAATCTCCACCTGACACATCAGTTGGTGAGAAAAACTAAGTTAAACAGCAGTTGTGCAGGAAAAGCCTTTGTAAGACCCTCCAATGGCATAAACTGTGTTTCCCCAAGATCTAACTCTGCATACTGTCTGCTCCACAACCTGTGGGATTGGCACCACTGACACAGAAAGTTTGCCATGTGTCATTATTTTCTCAGACTGCTTTTCCTGTCTCTGCCCACTCTGTTCTTCTAAAAATCTCTGGGAACCAGTTAAGGGTACTCTCTAAACTCAAGACAGCTCTTAGAATTGCTCTTTCAGACCTTTTCTTTCTTCACTTCCCAGACTTATCAGATACCTATTGAACCTGCAGGACTGTGTTTCCCAGGAGTTGAACATAATCCATGCTAACTTGCAGAGATATTCAGTCCCAGACACTAGGAATTTCCCAGTGGCAACACTCTGAGACTGGATGTTTTGTCTCTTGCACATCTCTGAGAAACTGCAGCTCCCATGGGAATTGGACTTAGCCAGCTCCAGCCTCCTTGAGTGGGTGCATTGAGCACTGGACATGCTGGGATTGGACTAGGGCAGCTCTTTGGTGCCCAGAGGGTCCCTGTCTCAGTTTCCAGAGGTGCCAGGAATCTTTGTTCTGTACTTCCTCCCTGGACTCACGGCTGGACCTCCAAAGGTCCCAAGCCCTCAGGTATAGGGACTCTGGTCTTCCCTGGGTGCGGCTGGATCTATCACAGACATTTCTCTTGCTGCTTCCTTGGAGAGAATCTGCCTCTCCTGTCCCCAGCACAAGCCCTCTGGTGCAGGTTACTGTTGCCCTGATTAATCAGGGTGATGGAGTAGGCAGTAACTGAATGAGTTTGGCAGAAGACAACACCAAGCTGGGATGGGAGGTGAGCTCTGGTGAGCCTGGGATTCCCAGTGCTCTTGGCCACTGGGGCACACAGTCCCAGGCAAAGAGAAGCCAACTGAGGAAGATGCCACGCAGGCAGGAGCACCCGACTGCACAAAGGGGACAAGTCAGCGAGTGCCCAGGCAGCTGTCCTGCGCCGCCCGATCCGGGAGACCTTGTGGAGCTGCAGCTGAACACAAGTCAGCAGTGCCAGAGGGTTGCTAAATAAGCTAACAAAGCTTTGGCTGTGGGAGCAGGAGCATCGGAGGTCACCATCCTGTCACTAGGAGAAATGTGTCCTGTATTGAGCATYACACCCTAAGAAAGTGGGTGAAACTGGGGGGCAAGAAGAATGGCAAAAGATCCAGCTACCATGAGGTATGGGAAAGAATTGAAAGAACCAGATTTTCTTCATCTAGGGTAGACTAAAAAGAGAGATGAAAAAAACTTCCAAATATTTGAAATGTTGTCATAGTAAAGAAAAAATAACCCTATTTTTCCATGTCAGTCAAGGACTGGACAAGTTGCTGAAGTTGCAGCAGAGACAGTTAGACTCCCAATTTATTAGCATCAGAGACTGGACCAGGTTTCTTTCATAATGGTAGAGAGTGCCTATCCCTGGAGATTTGTAAGAACAGGTTAGTTTACAATCTTCTGGATGGATAAGGTAGAGAAGGACCTGCCAGGGGTTTAGCAATGGGTGAATTGCACTGCTGCCACCCATTCTAGCCTTTGAATTTGCCTATCTCTTTCTCTTCCAGGGACAGAACGTACCTCCCAACGGGAAGGCATAACTGCAATGGCAATTGTGCAACATGGTAAACTGGAAAGTCACTTTCACGTTCCCCATGCCATATGCTGGCTGGTGGGTGTGCATAAACTGGCTCATGCAATTTGAACACAGATCAGATGTCCTCAGGACTGACATAGAAGAGACAACAATGGTGATGTCTTCACCCCATGAGCAAGATACAGATGCTTATGAAAAGGCAGCTAAATATAATCCTTGCCTTTAAGAAAAGGATACTATTCAGAAAGAAATGAAACCCTTTAGGGGTTAATGGGATGGGGGAAAAGTGTTTAAAGTCCTTGGCAGGAACAATTTACTTGGAGATGTTCAACAGCCCCCAGGTAGCACAACACCCATGCGGATAGGTTTGAGCTCAGCTGTGCCATCATCCTTCCCTGACTGTGCGGCAATCTGCACCCAGGGCTGTATTCCACGCATTTATGCTCCCAGCACCACAGCATCACCCCTCCGCCCAGATGATAGAGACTCACGCTAGACACAGCTGACAGGTGTACCTGTGTTAGCAACATCTAAACCTGGGTGGCATCACAGAGCAGGAGACAGTAGGGCACTGCCTGTGCCACCTAAGCTGGGTCAGAAGACCTCTCTACCCAGTAGGTGGCATTTGCCCCAGACCTTGCTTGGCACTTTCACAGCGCTGGTGGTGGAGGATGCTTGAGAGAATGGTTCCAGCCTAAAGAAAAGGGGCAGGAGGTGTGGGTTGCAGATGTGGGAAGGAAGGGACAGACAGCCCAAAGGAGAGAGAGGACAGCAGAGATGACCAGGCAAACTGCATTGTACAGAAGGGAGGCTTCAAAATCGCAGGGAGGGTGTCGCTGCCCAGCGAACACACGCCAGGGAGGGTGGGGATGAGCGCTTGGCATGCCGGTTCTTTGGCACCTGGCCTGCCATGTCTGATGTGGGTAGAAAGACACCAGAGAGCACCAGTGCTGAAGAGAGGGAGGCAATACAAAGACTGCTGTGTTCCTCTGCCCCCCCATCCCTTTCTCCCCCTCCCCTCCCAATTTATTTACCCGAGCTAAAAAGACAGCCTCACAGTCCCGAGGGGCTGGCTGAAGTGGCCAAGGGGTGGGCTGTGAGGTCATCTTTAATGAGGGCAAAAATCCAGTGTCAACAATGCTGCCCATTGTATCGCTGTGTTTAGACAATACCGGCTGGGTTCTTGCTGCTGGCAGCCTGAGGACTGGGAGCAGAGCGTGTTTGGGGTAATAGGAGAGGAGGAGGATGGCACTGAGTCAGGCAGCAAGGGATGGGGCAAAGTGTGGAGATAAGCACCGTATCCCAGTCATCAGCCTGTTATCAGCCTAATTCTAGGTGCTGATAAGATTACAGCACTAATCACAGGGACTTTAGCCATTTTGGTCACAGCCTGAAGGCATGGTCCATCACCTGAGTTACATCTGCTTTCCCTTCTGACCCTGGCAATGAGACCCCAGTGATTTCTGCTGCCCTAACCCCTCCCTCTAGCCCCACGTCCCCCACCGAGCTGCACATAGCGTTGACATCAGCGTTCGGATGCGGGCAAGAATATGATGGCAAAGTGAGCACCTGCTTTCACCTCTGCCCTCCCCTGGGCCTGTGTGATCCTGCAGGAAGGCAACTGGGGTTTGGCCTGTGCTGCTTTTCTGGGAGCTCCCTAACAGCAGATGCACCCTACAGAGCCCAGGTGCCCACCATTTCACATGGTGAACTTAGCCAAGCTAAGGGAGAGGATGGAGCAGGGGATCTTCAGGGATCTATGGGATCCACTGAATTTATGAAGTAACAGATGATGTTTATGGCTGGGGAAACATAATAAGCAAGCAAGAAAGAAAGAAAGATGATGCCAGGTCTTGTAAATGTAAATCTTGCTTTTAGTAAACACCATGATATTGGACTTTTCAAGTCCCAGTTTCTGGAGTCTGGTGGTTACACAAAGCTCTTAGCTTTCCATTTCAAAAAGGAAAGTCATTTGCTAGCTCTCCTGGCTGAGGAAGAATGCATGAAAATATAATACAAGATCATCAGATGCAGAAAGACAGCACAGGGGAAGAAAGCAACATTAAATGAAGATGGCATCCTGATGATCTGGGGATCTGATTCCATGACATTTGAATTCCTATGACTGACAATCCTGAAGGACCTGCTGCTGCCATCACCCCATCTCGCAAGCAGGGATTAATTGTGAACTCCTGTTTTCTGAGCCAGGTCTTGCCCCAACTCATTCTGGGCCATCACCTCATTTCTCTGCAATACATACCTGCGCACAGAAGTCAACCCTATTGAAAACTGGAGAACCATTAACCTCTGAAATTGCTGACAGCCAGTGATGAACCACACTGGTGTTCATCTACCCTACATGCACGGATAGATACCTTTTGGAGGGCAGATTTTTTCTGAGAAGAGGGAAGAGGAAGAAAGCAGAGTTGGTGAAATGACCAAAAAAAAAACCACCACTGCAATTCTCTTTGGATGAAAGGCCCATGGAGTGATTCTCCTATCCTTAGAAAAGGCTCTAACGCTTGAATTGCTTCATACTTCTTCAGGAAAAAATATAAGAGATGCAGAAAATAATCCTAGGAGAATTTCTGCACAGCTTTATTTTTGGCAGAGGGAGAAGGGGCAGAGTTCAGATCTTTCCCCAGTTTTCAGCTTGTTCCATCTCTCTTTGATTCTCCTCTTCATTTTTTTCAACTTCCAGCAGTGAAATAGAAGAAAAAGAAAAAGAGGGAGACAGGGAAAGCTGTAAGAGAAGCTAAACAAACAACTTGAAACAAATCTTGCAAAGCCCTTACAGCAAGCTTTTTTATGTGTGTGTGTGTGGGGGGTTTCCACATTTTTTGAGGAGAGTCATTAAAATTTCCAAGGTGTCRACACAAGAGGAAATCTCCTTGCAAAACTTTCTGCTGAATGGAAAAGCAATAGGGGTTTTTTTGTTTTGTTTTTTTTTTTCGAGGGGAGAGTCAGAAGGAAAATGTTTTGATAAAAAGTCTTTAGCTTAGCCTTGTTGCTTTTTTTTTCATGCATCCTGTCACTGGCACCATGGTAGCAAAATCAGACTGGTTAGCACACCCCAGGAGAGGGATGCAGCCATTCTTTCTCATTTGGGCTCTGTTCTCCAATAGTGACTTATGGTAAATGCCACTGCTGGTTTGTGCCTCAGTTTCCCCAACCTTGATAAACCACTTTGAGACCCTCTGACAAAAAGCGCTCTGCACAAGCTTTTCATTATCACAGTGCCTTGGCTGTGCCATGAATCCCTGGGAAGACACTACTTCAGAATGTGAAAGCAGCCTTAAATTATCACCAAGCATTTCTAAAGAAATGAGGTGCTGCAGTTCCTGGTCTGTGCTGCCTGTGGCATGGCTGCTGCTGATTGCCCAGTGGCATGGTCCCTGGCATTGCATCAGCTCATTTATGAAGGACCGTGACATGAGGCAGCAGTCACAAGATGCAGAAGGTTTGAATCAGTTTCCTGAGGACAATGACTAAAGCTGAATCCTTGCTGAGAAGTGTTGGTGAACTCCACTAGGGATGTACTTCCACTGCAGGCTCAATTGGGCAGCTCTCCATCAAAGTAGGCAAAAGCCTGTCTGAAGAGATAAAAACTGACGCAGGAAAAGCCCAGTTTAACCAGTACTGTTGTGTCTATACTAGAAGTTTCTGGCATCCCACCTGGACTGGCCAATGATCACCCCTTTTGTCTCAAGCCTTGAGCAACAGAGCTAATGTGGCTGAAATCTGCAGCAGAGGCTGCAGCCATCAGTAGATGGGAGCTCATGGCTTGGCTGATTCCTCCTGCCCTGGGACCCAGCTCCCCCTGCTCTGCGGCAGCTCATACGTCACTCCAGAGAGACTTGGGGGCTGCTCCAGCAGAGCAGATCACAATGCTGAGGCTTTCGTGGCCTACCTAAAACGGGCCGTGCAGTCTGGACACCCTGCATTGACCATGCTCAGTGTTGCAGAGCCGTATCAGCATGGGGCTGGGAAGATGTCAGCTACCACCAGCTGGCCAAGCAACGCCACCCTCCACCCTCGCCTTTGCAGCCCCTTGCCTGCACCCCTGGGCAGGCCCAGGGCTGTGCCGGGGGAAAGCAGTGCGCAGGGTGCAGGACTGCTTCTCCGGCCATCAGATGCTCTCCACAAGAGGGAGCCTTGCCGATGTGGCTCCCTCGCAGCCGCTGCACCACGACGTGGCTGAGTCTGCAGCCTCCAGCTCTCAAAGGGTAAAAAGCTCTTTGTGACAGGCAAGGTTGTATCTGTGCAATCTAAGCACCGGGAAAGTAACTTACCCCATGCATCTTGCCAAGATGTCAACGCCTGAACCTCGTGGCCATGTTCAAGAGCGCTAACCTATTTCAAAAGTGATCAAAATTATAGGTGGAGGAGTGGATTATGCTGCCAAGGGCCTTCCTCATTTTTTTTATCAGCAGCATGCTGCATGTGAGCCTGGAAACCAGCCAGGCAAGCCAAGCCTTGAAAGTGGTCAACATCTGTCTTTCCCTCTATGTAAGAAAAAATGTGATGGTCACATCCCAGGATAATTTGGCAGAGGAATGTTCAGAAAACTCACCCTTGTCATGTGGGAACAGCCAGAAATAATGTTATTTTTAGAGGGTGGCAAAGTCTAGCTGCCCTGTAAATTTCCTTTTAGCCATGGTCTGTGTCTGGAGAAAAAAATCAGTGTGAAAGTAAACGGCTTCAGTGGGTCTGAGTACCTGCGAAACTGCAAATTTGGAATCATTCCTGAAGCATTGCAACTACAAACTCCCCCAAAGGCTCATATTCACTGAACAGTAACATTTCCAATTCTCTCCCTAGTTCCTGGCATTGGGATTATTTCCTCCAAGCGGCACAAGCTGATGATTTTTTCTTTTTTCCATCAACAAATTCTTTCTTCTTCTTTTTTTTCTTTCTTTATTTTCTTTCTGTTTTTCTCATGGAAATAGCAGGAGTCTGATTTCCCTAGTGTAGTTTTTAGCACAGTTTATGGTTGCTCCAATGCTCACACAGAAATTAGATAGAATCCTTAACTAAAACATCATTTCTTCCTGAAGTTCAGTAGCCATCAGCATTGTTAATCAAACACTTAACAGAGAGTCTTAAAAGATACAGTTAAAATTCCATCTCTGATTCATCTCAGCTTTCACTGTCCAGGAAGCTCTGTGGATGTGGGCTCTTTGCTTTAACAGTGTGTGTCAGAGAACAGGTAAGACTCAAGCTTCTAATGTAAAAACTAAAACACAGACACCTCTCAGGTCTTTTCACCCATGACAGTAAAATGAAAAAGAAGAGAGACTTTTTTTTCCATTGCGGGACACCTTTAAATACAGAGGACAGCTGGGCTGCTGTTATTTTTCATTTTTGCTTTTCCCTCCCAGTGATTTCAACACAGCTCACTCTTGACAGCTATCAGTGAATCAACAGCAGTGTGTTTGAGTGGGATCAGCCCAGGGGCAGATGCTGCAAGGACTTGGTTGTCTGTCTGCACCTCTTGGGTGGCAAGTGCCATCACAACCTGCTGAGGGATAGCTGCCAGGATAAGAAATATGTCCCGGGTGACAGGGTTTGGGCATAATTCAAAATGGCTTTTGACGTCTCTGTTCCGCTCCCAGAATGATACGTGTGCCAGGGATGAAAGACGATTGAATATGGGACACCYGGTGCCAGTGGCTTTCTGCAGCTGGGGAATTCCTCAGAAGGTGGGGAAAGAGTGGGAACACAGCCTTGCTGGGGTAATGGCGCCAGGGTGAGATGACATGGCACCCCAGGTCTTGCTGGTGCACAGCTCAGGGTATGGCACAGAGATCATACGGTGGGGTTGTGAGGGCTCCCTCCCGGCTCCGCCACGGGCAGCTGTTTTTGTAAGGCCCTCTTTTTCACTAAGGTCTTAATGGTGAAGGTCTCCTTGGGAAGAGCTTGGATTTCCTTGTTGCTGGCATTGCTGGGGCTGGCTGGAAAGTTCTTATGYGAAATACCTGAGAGGAAATAGAGCYTCTTTTTTCCTTTGATCTTCCCCCCATCTCCCAACTCTTCTGCCTCCTAAAAAGGGACTGTTTTCTGAGGAAAATGGCCAGAATTACTTTTAAGACATGGAAAGGTTACAGCCAGCGTTTTCCAGACTGTTTGTGTGCATGGAGATATACATCCACACAGATACACATGCCTATCTGGATATGGACGAGTGTGCCTTTCTCTGCAGAGATGTACGATTTATAAGTGTACGTAATGCTAGCCACGCAGCTCCCCTGTACAAGGCAGATGCTTTACTTTGAAACCCCGTCCTTCCCCAGCACGCTCTGGGGGCAGGGGGCAACGGGGCTCCGCGGCACACCGCGCCGCGGGGGCTCCGCAGCCGCGCTGCCGCCCGCCCGTCTCGGCCAGCCCCGGTTCGGCGGCGGGCGCGGAGCCGCGCGCGCAGGCAGCGGGCGCGCAGGGTGCGCGCCGCGGGGAGCGAACAGCAGATTGCGGGCAGCCAATGGCGAGGGCAAGCCGAG
>NW_020449185.1:1132522-1158154 GCF_003343035.1 Apteryx rowi | reverse complement strand
CCTCTTTTCTCTTAACGTCTTCAGCAATTTCACTAAATGACGGGTTGGGTTGTTGCTGTTTTAGGAGCAAATATCTATCTATTCCTCTGTCTGTATTTATGCATGCGCTCACACACGTACGTGTGTGCGTGTGCGTGTGTGCTTTGTGTGCCGCTTTTCAATCGTCAGGCAAAGTCATTTCGTGCTAACTTAAGACATCACTCAAACCTCATGGGGAGACAGTGAATGAAACAGGAATATCTGCCACTAGGATTATCTCCCTGGAGAAGGTTTGGGGAGGGAGGGGGAATGCCCTGGAATAGATTGAGCCTAAAATATAGGTTTATTTTAAAAACATCAATCTAAGCATTCTGGTAAGAGTCATTCAGGAAGGTCTCTTGTGCCAAGAGGTACTGTGGTTTTTGGTAACGCTCAGACTGTGATTTTTTTTTTTTTTTTTTTGGTAAGAAAGGGGTTTCACTTACAGAATTTGTAACCCAAATGTTGCAGCAGGGAGCTTCTCTAGGACAGATGCAAGGTGAAAGCGGCTAGCTGCCCAGATGAAATGAATGATTGTGTCTGCCTTGCCTTGGCCAAACAAACATACGATGGGGGGGAACAGCCCATTTTTGGCATAAGAAGGTTTGAATAATGACCCGGCACCAGGAAGATACATAGAGTTGTTGGATCTTTACAGATTTTTTTCCTTCCTTTTTCTTTTTTTCTTTTTCTCTTTTTTTTTTTTTTTTGGTGCCTCCTGGAATTCACCCTTTGGCTGAGGGGAAGCAGGGGATGATTCTGATGTTCTTTCTCTTGCATTCTTATCTTGCCCCCCTTCTACTACCGAGTGGGAAGTAAATCACAGCCATGCTCCCTTGTCTGTCCCCAGCAAGCGGGGCCTCTCCCCGTCCTTTTCTGCAGGTGCTGTGACCTTCCAAGGATGCTATGGTGTAAAGAATTTTACTCCCTGTTCTCCCCCGAAATGGATGCCAAGGACAGTGTGCTCAGACTACGTTTCTTGGTGTTGGCATGTACTTTGGGGCATATCCTCAAGGCTGGAAAGAATCTTGTCCTTGCGTCACTCTGGGCATATTCAAGTATACTGGACCCAAGATTCGGTGCCCTGGGGCCCCTAGGCTGAACTGGGGCTGGAACCTTTGAGCTCCAGTTGGTTGTATGTACTGGCTGGTTGCCAGGATAACCTATTGAGTGTTTAACACTGGTAGGGTATGTGGGGGGGGGGGCGTGGAGGTGGGGGGAACACATCTGTTCTGCAGATGAGAGCTGCAAAATCATTCCGAAATGAGGGAAAGCTCATGAAAATGATTTAGCTGACCCCCTCCCCCTCCCAGCTCTAGACCCCAAATCAATTCTCATCTCGCATTTCTTGGGAGAAGCAGTAGCAGCCACTAGAGCCATAAGGGGATAAAAATCGTCTTTCTTTCCTCCTCATTTCCCTGATCTCCAGCTAAATAGCTGCCCACTCTCTCCCTCCTTCTTCTCCTGTCCTCCCCCCACCATATCTGTAATGGTGGAGCTGTGTTTTGCAGCCATTTTATAGCCCTTTTGATTTAAGGTTAGTCTACATGTGAGAAATGACCAATTTATATCAGTGTAATTCTAGCAGCATAGGTATGCTGGTAACATTCCTTATGTGCCTACTCTGACTCTGCAAGAAGAGGCCTTTTTTCTCTCTGCTATTTTCTTTGCACTGTCCCTCCTCCTTTACTCCTGTGTAACTTTGACAGTGACATAAGCTATCATAGAGGAGAAAAATGCAACTCCAACCCCACATTCTTACTCTGGAATCAGCATGTCCATATGGGGAGCGTTACCTGTCTAATTATACCACCAGATCTCTGTTGGGAATTTTTCCTGCGTAGACAAGTCTTAGGTCTTCTTGGCAGATTGTCTTCCAGCCAAGGAAGAAAATTATGCCTTCCTGCCAAAATGTCAGATGAGAATATCTGACACTTTGGAATGGGCAGGACTTTTACTTGCCCAATCTCTGGATTAGAAGCCATTTCTCACGGTTCCTTTTTTAGAATTGCTTTTAAATTCTCCAGCAGCTCAAAGTATCACACCCTCAAAACTGATGTTAATTAAAAAAGCAGGGAGAGGCAGCCTATAGCCAGGATGCAGAGAAGGCTGGTCCCAAGCTCAACAGCTGTCTGGATTCACTGAAAGCAGCAGGATACTGAGCATCCAGGTTTTTTTCTTTCTAACCAGGGAATGTTTGATTCTAGAAGGAAAAACTTAGAGGGTTCCCTATGTAGAGATCATTTTACTTAACAAATGTGGGGAATCTTTCAGCTTTGCCAGCTCCTCCCTGTAGGAAGGTATGTCTACAAGCCTCTAGTTTCTACCCTTGGGAAAGGGAGGAGTTGGGGTGGCCACATAAGCTGCCTGGCCTGATTTTAATGCCTCCTTCAGTAAACTAGGCCAGGGCAGAGCAGTGGTCTTTTAGGAATCCCAGATGCCTGGAGGTAAATCAGCTTTTAATTCAGGGTAGATTTCTATTCGGAAGTGACCTTTCCCAGCTGCAGACTCCGGGCTTTGCCAAGGTCTCTCCACTGGTCTTGGCTCTCCCATTCCTACTGGGTGCAACCTCTATTGCCCTTTAGTATGCGGAGGCAATAGCTCCAGCAGCACGGGAAGCAGAGGGCTGGGTCCATTCGGGCAGATTCCCAAGAGGGTGGAAGAAGAGGGGATGGGGATGTCATGCCCTTCCATCACTCACATCCCACATGGTTGGCATGTCTGGGATCGAGCCTGATTGGGTGCTTGGGTCTGGACCTGACAAATGGCTACGAGCACCAGCAAACATGTGGTTGTCATCGCGGAGATGGAAATTGGTGATTCAGGGTTCAGTGACCTGTCTCATTAGGGTCACTCCTGCCTGCTCCTTTCATCATGTGTGCCTGATTGGGCAGGCTGTCACTCAGCCAGGGCAAACAAGCATGTGGAGAGGGAATGCTGTATCCTGGTTACAAGAGGGGAGCTGGGAGCCAGAGTGACTGAACTTGCTGCTTAAATCTTCCCATTCATGTGCTGCGTAGCCTTTGCCAGGAGGATTCTCTTCGCTGTGCCTCAGCTTGCCTCTGGGTGAAAAGCAGGAGAGGGATAAAAGGCTCAACACCAGCCATAAAATAGGAACTGTAGGTCTAACTGGAAGCATAACCACTCAGCAGCTTCCCTCTGCTGATCTCAAAGCACCTTGGTCTGACCACATCCCTGGCTGTATGGTGAGGCACGGGGTGATAAAGAGGCACCACAAAGGGTTGCCTCTGTAGATCCCTCTGTGATGTTCCCCTAGTGATCCCTAGTGGGGTGATACAAAGATGCAGGATCAGGAACAGCCCAATGATTTAAAATAAAATCGTATTTCAGACCATATTTCTCTCCTACCTTTTTGTTCATTCACAAGATTTCCTTTATTGTTGTCTGCTTATGCACAAGCCCATACCACAAGTCCACCTAAAAATGCCCACAAATAAAACTGAAGGAAAATTAAAATCCTTGCCGCCTGCAAAAGAACTCATCAAAGCCACTGGTGGAAAAAATTGGCTTTCAAGACTTTTGCTTTACTTTCTGCACCCTGTGCACTATTCACCTTCTCCCCACAAAGGAACAGACCCACTACCTTTCACAGGTCATTGCTCCATGGGGCCAGAGCAGGCTGGTCCTGGTGCCAACAGCTAAGCTRTAAGAAAGGAGCATGCCGGGGAGCCACAGGCTCCAAGGCTTGGTACTGCCAGCCCAGCTGTTGCATGTTTCAATTCCCTGCATTTGTAACCACTAAACTTCTTGTTTTGTTTTGTTTTCCCTTTTCTTTTCTTGAAAACATCCATTATCACCTCTCCAAGGAGTTCTCCTCCACTTGCACCACAACCACTGTTGGCACCGTCACCTCTCGGGTGACCAGGAATGGGGATGCCRTCATGGAGAAGGACTTACTCAATCATGAGGACTTGGCAGGAGACCGGGGCATGATAGATGATCTCTTTGATGAGACCTACCATGAGAAGGAGGGCCCCAAACCCCCCGTGAGATATGTCTGGAGGAATATCATCCTCATGAGCCTGCTGCATTTGGGGGGCATATTGGGGTTGATGCTGATACCTTATGCAAAGATCCAGACCTTGGCATGGGGTAAGTACCTACTTCCACTTGTTTCTTGGCATCTGCAAGCCTAGTTGTTGGGTTTTTCTTTCCTCCAGGCCCTGAGACTCAAGGAGGAGAAAGAAGGAAATGGAGGTCTTCCGTTAGAAGAAACTGCTCAGCCAGCTTGACAGCAAGGGGTGGGAGGGCTTGCTAGTGCCTACTGTAAGGTCACGAAGGGGAAAGATTCGTCAGGAGACTACCTGACTACTTAAAGAGCAGATTTGATGCACAGGCATTAGATGAGATGTGGGGGATCTTTCCTCCTGTTTTACCCATCCTTGCTGACTCACAGGGGTCCTCTGCTTAGCAGGCTGTTACTATGGGAGGTGGGAGAAGTGGGGACAGTTTTACGGGCCCAATTTTCTGGAACATTTGGTCCTCCCAGGAACAGTTCTGATGTTGAGTGAAGAGAATTTTTAAGACTTGCAATAACTGTGGCCTGCAAGGCTTCCTGCTGGGGAAGAAGCCCACACTTAAAAATGCAGCCACTTCTGGGATAAAGCACAGAAAATGTTTGATGGAGCACAGTGATGATCCCAAAAAGTCAGAAAAAGGATGCTAATAAGAGCATCTTCAGGGTTGGCTAGGGAGGCAAAATAYAGGACATTATTTGGAGCGAGGCTACTGCCTCAAGATAACAACCATTGCTGTTATTTCCAAGGGAGGATGTATACCCTGCAGGGACTCCATGTGTTTGTGAGGGGAGAGAGGCAAAATACAATTGTGCTGAAGGTAAAAGGCAAGAATTAAATCCGAAGCTCAGTCTTTTATCATTCTTCCAAAAGCACAGATTAGCCCCCATCATCCTGAATTAAGTCTGACAACTTTCAAAAAGTAAATAAATAAAAGCAGCAGCAGCAGCAGCAAAAGAAAAAAAAAAAAGCTTAAGTGGCTCTCCAGGCAGCGAATTCCAATGGAAAGCACAACCAAGCAGAAGGTAGCTAGGCGAAGCTCCCCTTTCTTAGAGACTTTTCCCTGGGTAGGAACCAAACTTCTCCTTTGACTGTTTGAAAGGCAGCTGGGACCAGGGCCCGAGCTGCTGGGGGGGCTGCACTTCCCATGAGGTTTTGTGTGGCCCCTTGGGAGATCTGAGCAGCTAAACTGTTCCCAATGGGAAGCTCTAGAGACTGCATCCAGCTCCTGCCTGTTTGTGAGACGGGCCATGCTGAAACAAAAAGTGCCAGTCACATTTGAGACCTGCTGGCACCGCGGCAACACTCTTGGTTTCAGTGTGCTCCTTCAAAATGCTCAGCTGGTAGCTGGAAGCAGCCATAAAGCCCTGGGGAACGTCTGGCAGGAACAGCCTGGCCAAGCAGGCTGCAGACAGGCCCTGGAGAGGTCCACCTGGAGTCTCATGCTCTTTCTTCCTGCCCTGGCCAGATGGGCTCCTGGGTCTATCACATTCTCCAAGTCTGTGCTCCCAACGGCATTGAGCTGGGAGCTGGGAGCATCGCAGCTGGAGCAGGAAGGGGATGCCTCCCTGCGTAGCTGGACTGAGTCTCTCCCTCTCTGGCCATCCAAGTCTCTCACAGGCAAAGGCTTGGAGGATGAGCATCACTCAAGATTACAGGACTGAGTCAAAGGCTGGCTACAGCATCTGAAGAAACAGGCACAGACATGTTCTCTGTGCAGCCAGCRCGGCTTGTCAGGGGGCCATTATGAAAGAAACTTTGCTGGCCCTTTCCCCTGTGAAAAACTGATAGGCTCCAAGGATGCACTGTGCTTATTTTCCCTGGGTCTGGCAGGGCTGGGCAGAACATGCAGCCTCAGCACATCCTTGGAGGAGCGTTTCACGACTCCCAATCCTGCTCTGTGTGGCAGGAAGTCTTGTCCCTGGGCTCTGTGCTGCCAGGTGGGCGCTGCTGTCTCATGCACCTTGCTGACACCTTGGGTCATCCAATCCCAAGCCAAATATCCTCAGGACTTTGGGGCAAGGAGGGACAAGGTGAATTGGGCTCCTCAGTTTTTGGTTCAGGCTGGTGAGATGTGCCATGATTTCCACATCAGGCCAACCCTTCTCTCTTGAGCTCCCCTGAAATACTTAAGCTGATTTGAGCATCTTGATTCAGCAAGGTTAATGCTATTTTGCATTCTGCTAAGCCCCATCTTACCATCAAAATGGTCTCTGAGGCAGTGTCTTTACAATCACATGCTTGTTCAGGGTGTCCGTGGGGCATCCCATGGCAGTTTTGTAGGAATCTGTCCTGTTTTCTTGACTCCAATCCCTCCTGCTACCCCAGCTCAATGAACTCCAATGTTAGGAGCCAGGTGCTGGTCCTGCCACTGTGAGGCACTGTGTGATTCCTCGGTGGCTTCTGGAGTGATGAATGCTCTGGGAACTGGGAACAGGAGAAGGGCATGGAGTTTGGTGGAGCTGCACTGTTTTGGACTGGCTAAAGATCCATCCTATGTTAACAGAACTGGAATAGCTCCAGAGGGCTCCCCATCTTGGATCACAGCACTTGTCGTGCGAAAGGACCACCTTGTTTTGCACTCAGCAGCCCAAACAGCCCCCATTAGTCCATTCTCCTTGAGTGTGGACTGGAGCTGGGATACTCTGAGGCTCCACAGGTCTGGCTTCTCAGCAGGGCTCCCTGCTCTTTCTTGTATTTCCCCTTTCTCAGATCAAACCTTTCTCTGGGATATAGAGGGCCTCTGTGACTGTGTTGTCTCAGTGACTTGCTGTTATCTTCCCAGCAAGGAGAGGATTACAGTTCCCATTTTATACACAAGAACAGGGCAGTACAGAGATTTGTACTGTTCCCAGTGGTACACCATGGGTTCTTGGTAGAGCAGCTCTCCCAGTGCTAGGCTGGGAGCTGCCCTTCATTTTCACATCATCCCTTCCTTAGGTTATGTACATATAATATAAAATCAACATGGCCCTGTGTGTTCTCTGTAGTGATGCTATGGGCAGCTGTGCTGCCTGGTAGATGATCTATCTACTATATTTTTATAAGCAGCAGTCCCTGCTTTCACCCTCCTCATTCCGGGTGCCGTCTTCTTGGTATTCCGGTCTCTCTGAAACCAGTTATATTGGTGACTGTGTCCTCTTTTGTTTTCATTTCTCTGTGTGCTAATTCCTCTTTGTCTCTCAAGCTCTCCAGCCCTGCCTTCATCATTGTTTGCTGTTCTCGTTGCTGTGTGCATTGTATCCCCTGATCTCTTTCTGGTACAGAGCTTCCCAGAACGAGCTGGGTTTGTTGATCAGGTGAGATCTCACCGTAGCAAGAATGCTCCGAGCCCTTCTACACTATTGATCTCTAGCCAGCTTCTCTCTTATTTACTGTCTTCCCCGCTGCACTTGACAAAATTTTGCCCTTACTGATCATGGGAAGATTTCATGTCATTTGCCAAAAGGCACAGAGTCCAAAAGGGCAGAATGCAAAGGTGATTGACAGTGTCTTCTCTCACTGCTCTGATCCTCCCCAGAAACATGATTTGCAGGCTGTCTTCCTGGCCCTCAGGTGTAGCAGACTGACTTATTTGTATTAACCCTTGTCATCCTGGCCAACAGTGACTATAAAACAGTGATAGTTTCTCTTGGCTTCATGGTCTGACACTACCCCAGCTCCCTGCAATGCCAGCAGTGGGAGAAACGGGTTGATACTATTTTTTTGTTGCTGCTGTATCATCTTTGGACCAAAAAGAACCTTGCTGGATAGTTTAGGTAACTCTGACAGTGTAAAAATTGCAGCCAATAATGGATAAAACAATTGTACTACTCCTAGGGATGTGTCCAGCCAATATTTACAGAAGTCCCTTGTTACTTTCCCATCAAGGCTTCTACTGGCAACACCTCTCCACTTAGTATCATCTGCAGACTTAATTAGCAGACTGCACACTTCTCTTCTGAGTGCTGAGAGGAAGTTACGATTTTGCCAGACAGGGAAGTTAGGACTTAGCATCATTAACTCCAATTGCTCCTTCTAAACACCGTTCCCCTTCTTATGCAGCCTGCATACATTTCCTTACTCTTGCCATCTTTCTCCTCAAAATAGTAGTTGTCTTGCTATCCTTAGGACCCACCCAGCTAGTAGGGACTGGGAGGCAAGGAGGGAACAGACTAGAGCTGTAGTTTTCCCTTCTGCTGAGCAGAAGTCTGTTGGACACCTGCTGGAGCCGGGACACCTTTCCATACAACCATTCTCAGTGTTGGCTGCAGGTGACAAACCCTTCAGCACATTCCTGGCTTCCCTTCATAACTGGAGGTCTGAATCCATGTCCCAAAGACGTAAAGGGCAGTGAATCATGTAGGCATGACTGAATCTGAATTGTTTTGGGTTTCATTTCTGGAGCACTGAGTGTGTATTACTGCCAGTAGTCATAGTTCTTTGTATTCCAGTTGAGTGGGTCACTGGCAACATCACCTGTGAGTTGACAATCTTTTATCTAGAGCTCCTTGGATACTTCACAGCCAAGATCATGTCATAGTGTGGAATGTGGCTTTGAAACTTCAGCTGGTGGCACTGGTGGAGTGCCTAAGTCCTCCAGTTTGAGGTAGATTCACAAGGGAGCTATGATAACCAGCACTACTTTATCTCACCTTCTCCATCCTCTTTCCAATTTCGTTCCTAGCGTATGATCTTGAAGGAGTTTTTCTCATTTCTTCCCTGTGCAATGCTCCTTCTCTGCCTAAGCTATGATCATCATTGTGTCTTTTTGTGCAGATGAGTCCTCTGAATCATTAAAGGTGCTTGATTTTTCTGTTTTCTGCCAGGCTTTTCAATCTTACTGTTGATATCCTGTTCCTGCTGTCTTGCTGTCACTATCACTGTCACAGCAACTCTTAGGTATGGCTGATGGAGCCAGTAGCCCCAAGGGTTTAGGTTTCTGCAGGGCTGGGTACCATGTATGCTCAGATTGAGACTCAGCTCCTTTCCCACACAATGTGTCTCCTCCTTAGATAAAAAACAGCTGTGGCATCAAGCAAGAGGCAAGGCAGCATGAGATTACAGTTAGAGAGTTGTGGCCACAGTGGCTTTGGATGATGGCCATGACTGTTTTATACCAGGGCACCCAAAATAAATGGTTACCCTTCCAAATTTTTAACAAAGGTTTTAACTCAAGGCTACCCAGAGCAAGGACTAAGTTTTCAGGTTTCTGGGTCTGCTGGTGTCCCCACCATGTCTCTTTTGTGATTCCTTGTGCTTGCTGCTATGTCTTCAAAAAAATAACCCAGCCAGGGAGAGAAGTCTGAACTCACTGCACTCACCTAACCTGGCATTTACTTTCCAGTGCCATTAAAGATGATGAATGATTGCATAGTTTAATTAGCTCTCCCCAGCACACTATTAGCTCACATCTACTGGCCCCACCTTGGAGACCCTAGCTCTTTTTCCCAGCAAGTTGCCCCCTACGTCCTTGATTCAAAGTCCATTGTGATCTGCCATTGTTTTCTATGGACTCCCTGTCTGGTGTTTCTTACAGCATCCATACAGGTTGGGGTTTAAACCCAGATCCCTGGATCTTCCTCCCAGCTCTGCCATAAGTTGCTGTCATCCTTAGAAATTTATTTCACCAACAGCAGTGTGCACAGTTGGTATAAAGCTGCTCAGAGCTTTTATGACCTATGATTTTCTGGGTATAGCATCTTATGTCCAGGGGAGAATGGTGGTGTGTCATGCTCCTACCACTAATAGGAAGTGTCTGAAATGTCCAGGAGTGGATTGGTTTGCTATTGCAGTGGTTGAGGCCAGAGAGGTTCTGCAAATCAGAGTCAAATGTTAGGTGCTTTCTCAAGGGTTTTTTCTTCTCTATGAATCTGTGTAGATAGAGACTGATTTAAAATAAGTCTTAAAATCTAAAACCAACAGCAAACTTGTCAAGAGCTAGCTTATAATCTTCAAGTCAGCATCACTGGGCTTGGGAAAACCTTCAAGGTGTCCTTCATAAATATTTCCCTGTCAATAAGCCAAAGGTAGACATGAAGCAAACACCCTGCTCCAGCATCCCTCCCCTCTCCCCTTCCAGGTTTGGCCAGCTTTGTGAGCTTTGCTGCAAAAGCCAGATCTTGCTGCATTTACTTTTATTTTCGTCGCTTCTCATGTCCCATAAATCAGTTATGGCCAGTGACCTCTTGGCTCCTCTGAGAGACTGCAGAGGCCTTGGGAGACATGAGAAAGAGATGTGCTGGCCAGAGGCTTGCCCTGGATTCAGCAGCAGATGGGGAAGTCAAAGGAGAAGAGGAAGACAGGAAGTCATGGTCAGATCAGCAGACAGGGAAGGTGGCTGTTATACAGGGGATGAGAGTGAGGAGGGTTCATGCAAGTTTAAGGGGCCAGAAGAGGATGTTAAATCCACTGAGACTGGCTTTTAGCTGATATGAGATTAGGCTTGGAATGCAGAAAAACAAAAAAGAGGTGATACACTGAAGGAAGAGGGAGCAGGAGATGATAGGAAATAAAGCCTGGATTGTTTTGAATGAAAGAACAGGGCAACAGTGCCCTGCACATGTCTCAAATCTCTGATTCCAGACAAGTTTCTGGCAGAATATCTATTTTCTGCATTCGAGATAAGCTTGATTAGACCCATTTGGTGGGATTAAGTGGTATTGTCAAGCGTACTAGAGATTCCTATCCATATTTTCCTTACCCCAGAGGACTGAAGGGTAATCAGTTGTCATGTGTGCCTTTCCCTCTCAATGTCTGAGCTTGCAGGGGAGAGCAACTGTTGAACATCCTCCATCTTTCTGCCAAGCTTCTTGCCCTTCCTTTCTGGCAAAAGAGTTACTTTTCAGATCCAATTCTCTTCTGATCGCCAGCCTCCTAATGTAATGCTGCTATGACCATACTGGAGATTTCTCTCCATTTTAGCTCTAGGGCCAGATGCTGGAACCTAGGTGAAGCACCAAAGGCACTAGGATGGCATGCAGGAACACAAAGACCAGGGGAGACATAAACACATGATCCAGGGGGAGAGGGATGTGTTTTTCACTTGCTGCCGGAGGGGTGAGGAATTCCTCCTGGCCTGTGTGAAAAGGGAGCACATGAAGCAGCCTCGAGGCTCATCCGGACCCAGCAGCAAGTGACTCTGCCCTGGCCATGACTTGCAATGAATTATTGACCTTGGAGTTTCCTTCTGCTGCAGAAGTTGAACATAGAAGGGAATCAGAAAGAGGTTGGGAATGGGAGGCTCTGGGCAGTTTTGAGTCTGTGATGTGACTGAAGGCCAGGGTTGGTAAATTAGACCTTTCTCTGGTCAGCTTCTGCTCAGAAAGAGAACAGACAAGAAGCCTAACCCTGGGATTGAACTGTCACCCTTAATAACTGTAAAACCATCTACTGCCTCTAGGTGAAAAGAATGCAAAAGAGACTTATTGAGGTGTAGTGAGATAGGAAAGCAAGACCCTCCATCAATGGGGCTAGGAGGAATGGTGGGGAAGCTGTGCTTTGGTGGGGCTGTTAACGTAGAGACCTGGTAGAGCTGTTAACATAGAGCAGTGTAGAAGCAGTGGCTCTATACAATTTTAAGCATCCTCCACCATGTCAGATAACAGTACACTGAAGGATTGACCCCTGTGACGAATCTTGTAAGGGAGAATTTCCTCCTTTGGTCACAGATGAGGAGCTGAAGTGATTTGCCCCACGTAGCCTGGGAAGCCTGTGGTAAGTTTGGAGTCCTGAGACTCTGTGGTGACACCCTGATGGGCCCTTCTGCCTCCCAGGCCAGGCCTGCCTGACAGTCACAGAGAGGGTAAATGCCTTGCAGTGGAGTAAGGGCACTCTCATGTTGATTTTACTGCCCCAATCTAGGCCCTCCACAAGTTCCTGTTTTGCCTGTACAGCTTTGGGGGAAGGCCTGCCTTTGTGTTGAACTTGCCTGAAACTTTACCACAGGCTGCCTTGCTCTAACTGCCCCAACACTTTCTTTTCCTATTCAGCCGCTCTCTGTTTCCTGGTGAGTGCTGTGGGGATAACAGCTGGATCTCACCGCCTCTGGAGCCATCGGTCCTACAAAGCCACACTGCCCCTGCGGATCTTCTTGACCTTTGCAAACTCCATGGCCTTCCAGGTAAGAACCTTCATCATGTGTTGCCAGTCCTCAGAAGGAAGTACTCCTCTGAATCCATGTCTCTGGTACAGGGCACAAGCTGAAGATAGATTTCTCTCACCTGCTATCTCTTGTTAAGCAACAACCTACCCTTTCCACCTGACACTCTGGTGCTGGAGTCTGTCTCACTGTCTTCACCTTGTCCCTTCAGAGGGTGACTCTGGCACAAAGCTTCCTAACAAGGTGGGGGGAGGACTTCTGGCCAAGATCGGGGTAGGAAAGCTCTCCAAAGCAGGAATGTACCCTTCCCTCGAGGTGTGGTCTCCCCAAGCTTGTTCTTGGGTCCTGTGAAGGACGTGTGGAAGTGCCAAGTGCTCTCCTGTTGTTCGAGTTGCCTCACCCTCCCCTCACTGCACTGGTAATAAGGGGGGAAGCGTCTGCACAGCCTAGGAAGCCAGGCTGTAGAAATTGCTGCCGCAGAAGGACCAAGAACTTGTTGAGATTATGCATTTAGGGCATGCTTCTGTGGCTAGTAAGAATGATGATGCCTAATAACCATGTTGTTAGATCCTGCCACTAGCTTCCAGAGAGTCATCCCAGGACAATGCTGTTTCAAGGAGAGAAGGGTTGGGCCCATTCAGAGTGGCCCAAGTGACTGCAGGCAGCTGGTAAGCACCTCAGGATATTGCCTAACCACTCGAGAGAGCACTTCATGGTTCATGAAGCAAACAAACCAGGAAGTCCTTAGAGACTGTAGAAAGTAGCAGAAATGGCCCTTTAGAAGAAAGTACAATGAAAACCCAAATCAGATTGGTACAGAGAAATCATGGTGATCTCTCACGTTTGCTGCTGTGAGCTCTGTCCTCCAACTATACTCAAAAGGGCTTTGTACAGGCTTGCTAATGTGCTAGGAAGTGCTCAGGAGTGTGGCAGGGTGGAGCACTTTCTGCTAGAAGAAGGTGCACAGAAAGGAGTCAGTGCTGTGCCCTTAAGTGATTTTTCAGCTGAGTTGGGGAGAAGAGTAAAGCCCAAGAGGACCAGGTATTTCAGAGACATCATCTCTCTCTCCCCACTGTGTAGCCCTAGAGGATGTCATTTCATTGTCACGAAATCAGAAGAGGGTGGGGATGTATTTCCAGGCATGGAAAATTTTCTGAAACACTAATCACTTTCCTATTCCCTGTTAGTACCAAACCAGAGTGTTTCATAAGGAATAGGAAGGACCACGCTGCTGATTCCAGCTACTGGTCGAGTGCTCAGCAAGGGAACAGGATGGTTTGCTGTGTATTGGCCAGTCCTACACAAAGACTGTCTTTTGCAGGGTTATAGGGCAGAGGGTGAAAGAATTTGCTGAGCTATTGCTGTAGGGGATAGGGATAGACAAAGATGTGAGACAGAGAGATATTTCAGCTTCAATAGTGACTAATCCAAAGTTTTACTGAAAATTCAGTATGATGCCCCATGGAATTTTTTTTAAATAGTTATTTTCAATGAGATCAAAAGAAGGTTTATTTTGAATATCAAAAGAAGGTTTATTTTGAATTTACCTCATTCCCATTAGTAGCAGCCACTCTAAAATCAGGCTGGTAACTTTTAAAGCCAGAGAATACCATAAATTATCTTACCTGTGGTGCTCCAGAGAATGCCTGCTGGCTGCTGAAGCAGCGACCAGTGACTTGTTATTTCAGAGCATTCAGCAGTTCTGCCCTGTGTCAGCTCCTCTGCCTACAAGACCATGCAGCTGCAGCACAGCAGAAGCTCCTCTGGTTGTACCCTGTAGTTGGAAACTCCTGACAAAGGAGGAGTTTTCCTCAGCTTTGCAGGCTAGTCTCATAAAGCCATGATTTTCAGACAAGGTTGCRGTTAGAGGTGGCCGTAAACTAAGATCTGTAGAATTTCTGTGTGCTTAAGTTTGGGTCAAGATCCCAACTTACCAGCTTTGAAACCACTGATTTGTGAGTGTTTAGGCACAGGTTGTGATGGATGAGGTGCTACCATTCTCCAGCTGGTATCCAGCCAGTATGTGGTCTCTTTCCAAATTTGTGCCTCCTACTTCCAGTGAAAGGATTCCAGGAGACAAAGGCGGCATCCCCAGATGGGCAAACCCAAGCCATCTGTCAGATTTCAGGCTGGGATTTCTCAAGTTACTTTGTGCTGTATGGGGTCTGGGATGTGAAAAAGACTTAGGATCACAGGCGAAACGTTTCCAGTATGGGCACTGACTGTGCTTCTCTGCTTAATGGATGGGGAAGACTGCTGGGCCACCCTCTTCTGGGGGATGCTGAGTGACCAAGCTGTGGCTAACATCAGTGGGGGCTGGTGATACTTGGACGTGCTCAGGGTTGGGCTAGAAGGAAGGAAGGCAACAATTCCCAGTATTTGGATATAAGCGAGAGATGAATCCTGGCCCATGTCTGTCACTGTCTCATTGCATGGCCCATGCAATCATTTCCTCTCAGTTGAAGGACGAGTGTCTGGTGGCTGTGGCACCTGAGAACGAGTCAGGAGGAGTTGTGTCTCTGCCACAGGCTCCCTGTGTGGACATGGACAAGTCACTTAATCCTTGAAGGCATAAGATAGAGATAATTATGCTGCTTCCCTACCTTCTAAGTGCTTTGAGGAAAAGCCCTGTATACTTACGAGATTAAGGAGCCTCTCGTGGAATGCAGGAAATAAGAAAGTGCTTGGATCTCTCCATTTCCTGTGTTCTAGCACAGTGTAATACATGGCTTTTAGCACATTGAAATCTTGGTATAAAGGAATGAGTATAGGCAATTAATTTAGAAGTGATTCTTAAAACTGGCCAAAACAATCATTTCTTAATACAAATGATGAAAAATTTGTCATTTTCCAAACTGAATTGATTTTGCAGCTTGAACTGAACTCTTTAGGGGGTGGAAGGGTGGGTTATTTTTTGATAATTGTCATTGAAATGGTGTGTTTATTCTATTTCTAAAGAGGGACCTTCACTTTTTTTAAGACTATTTGATTTCTAAGAAAAAAAGTTAAAAGAAATCTCACCCCCAGTTAAACAGTTCCATCTGATTTGGCAATACCTGGGAAAGTAAGGCAGGTTGACCCGTGGCAAATGTCAATGCAGAGGGAAGGGGCAGATTGGTCAATCTCAGCTGGCATAGAGACAGGGGACAAGTGACCCAACCAGAGCCGAGTGTGTGAGGGAGGAGACACAGTCTGGCCAATTAGGGCTGGCTATTGCAGGGGGTGGGGGAACAGTCAGAGCCTGTGATGCTTTAGAGGTTGTGTAGACCAAAGCTTAAAATTAATTTAAAAAAGAGAGAAAGGAATGCTCACAAAAAAGCAGCTTTTGAAGAAAAACAAAATGGTTGAGCAAAGAAGGTCCAACCTCTGTTTAAAAAGCCAAAAAAACCCAAATCCTGAAGAGAGTTGAAATGGCTGATATGAGTTAAGGTCATGGGATTTAGGTGTTTTAACTGTTTCAGGCTCTTTTGTTAATTGAAAGAGAGCAATTCACCCTAGCCCTGACTCTCTGCTCCTGTTGCCTTGCAGAATGACATCTATGAGTGGGTCCGAGACCACCGTGTCCACCACAAGTTCTCCGAGACAGATGCGGATCCTCACAATGCCAAGCGGGGCTTTTTCTTCTCCCACATTGGCTGGCTGCTGGTGCGCAAGCACCCTGATGTCATCGAGAAGGGCCAGAAACTCGACCTGAGCGACATCAGGGCTGACAAAGTGGTGATGTTCCAACGGAGGTGAGCAGTGGGGGGCGCCCCAGGGCAGAGCTGGTGTGGGATGGAGCGGGGACCCTGCAAATGGGCTGAGGAGCCCAGACACCTCTGAGGGAGGAGAGTCTGGCATGAAGGGGACTGAGGGCGTCTCATGAGAAATGTTGCACCTGCAGCCCGTCCGAGGCTTTGCCATGGGATGAACCCACCTCTCCAGTAGAAAGCGTTTAGGAACTAGTGCTACCACCTAAAAACCACATGACTTTTTCACCCAGCTATCCTGTACCATCTTGTCTGCGGTAAGCTGAGCTTTCTGCTGCCAAACACCTTCATATCTGCCTGCACATGTCCAGCCTGCCACTTTGGCTGGTTATGAGCCAGCCCGCGGGGTGCCTCCAGGCCATTCCTTGGAGATGTTATGGCAACAGCCTTCCAGACTGTTCCTCTGCCCCTCTTGCATCAATCTCCTGGAAGCAGTGTGGTGAAATAGGAGCTGAAAATAGGGCAGAAGAGAGGCAGTCACTGAGAAGGACAGTCTTGATTTATTGATGCCTCTTGTGTGGGGTGTCTCTAAGCTGTCAGAGCTGCTAGCCAGGAGAAACCACTGTGCTCAGGGACAGAACTGGGATTTTGGCTGCATGAACCTGAGCCATGATGGCTTGTCACTTACCCTGTGCCTACTACCATGGGCTCGTGGTTGAGTAAAGCCTTAAGATCCTCCTGCATGCAGCTGATCCATAGCCCTGTTACCAGGGCTGTGGGGATGGGAGGCTGAACTTGTGTAGTAACTGTCCTCATTCTGAAGGTCCCTAGCTCAGTCCCAAATGAACCAGGCAAAGTTTATGGCTCTCCTCTGTTTTGTACCCTGGATTTTTCTGGCAGCTCATCAGAGTGGTTCGGCACCCTCCACTCCCATCTTTACAGTATGAGAGGCCCCACATGTCCAGTTGCATGATGGGGAAAAGTGTCCCTTGCTTGCACTTGTTGGAAGGATATATGGTATACAGGACCAAGTCTGCAAGAAGGAGTTGCAACCTTGGGCCAGAGCTGTGGAGTGAACCTTCCATGGGACTCCACAGTGTGGGAATGCCTTTTTGGGACCCAATGGAGCTGAGAAGCAAATGGCAAATCAGGCCAACAGCAGCAGCTGGTGTCTGGACTCATGGTGAAAGGGATATTGCATTGTGCATATGTGAGATTGGGGCAGGGAAAGCAGGAGTTCAGTCTGCCTTCTGCCCAGTGATAAGACATGGGAGTCTCCAAGAAGTGCTTCTGTGCATCCAGGGCAAAAGATGCAGGGGGTGAGGGATGAAGTATTTGTATACTTGGTTTTCTCTGTATGACTCAGGTGAGCATGAATCCTCCAAAGGGAGGATTAAACCAGCTCCTCCTGCCTTGCCTCTGTCACTAAACTGTCTCCTTCTGGTCCCTTCCTTTCCAGGTACTACAAGCCCTCGATAGTGCTGCTGTGCTTCACTATGCCTACTGTAGTGCCCTGGTACTTCTGGGAGGAATCTCTCATCATCAGCTTCTTCATTCCAGCCATCCTGCGCTATGTCCTAGGGCTCAATGCCACCTGGTTAGTGAACAGCGCTGCTCACATGTTTGGCAACCGGCCATATGATCAGAACATCAACCCACGAGAGAACACCCTGGTCAGCCTGGGAGCCCTAGGTAAGTTCAGCGTCTGTGTCTTTCCCTGCCTGCAGATTGCAGAGTGAGGATTGACCCTGTCCACCCTTGGGGCTGCAACTGCTTCTGGGGTGGAGCAGAGAAAGCTGCTCCGTGGGGCTGGCCTGCCTGGTAGGGAGGAAAGAGACCATGTCTGCTAAGGAGGCTGGTGGCTGGAGGGGGTAGGTATATATAGAAATAAGAGAGGCCAACTTCTTAGTGTGGCTTAGACATCATTGATCTGTCAAGGGCAAATCATATTCAGCCAAACTATACTACTTACTATATACAAAAGCCTGGCCCAGGAAAACACAAGAGTTAACACCTCACGTGTTCCTACAAGATGGATTGGCCTTATGAATCCAGGTGTTCCCAATTCCCCCTGCACCTCTCCCATCCAGCCCAGCAGCATTTTGGGGATGTTTCCCAGGCTGGCTTTTGAGTACATAAGGGCAGTGGGGTTATCAACTCGCACCAGCCTCTCTCCAGGCTGGAAAGGACTCTGCTACACTTAGCACCTCCTTATCTCAACAGCAATATTTTATTTACCTTGCTGCAAGGTCTGTCTGCCCCATTCACCAGACTGAATATCTTGCGCTGCAATCCCTGCTTATCTGTCTTAGATTTATCATCTTGAAAACCAGTGGGTGCACATTTGAACATGTTCTCAGGAGCAGCTGGTGATTTTGGGGTTCTTGAGTGTGAGACAAGCCAGATCTCTTGTATTTCCCCAGAAATGCCGAGGAGCTATCCCCAAGGTTAGCCTGGCCATCTGAAGGTTAGCATTTGCCCTGACCTGTTCTTCCAAGCCCAGATCCTCAGCTGGTTTGCATCACAGAAGCACTCTGTACCTCACTGGGACTGCGCTGCTTTCCACCACTGAAGGATCTGCTCCTGGATTTTTTCCACTTAGTGGAAGTCCATCTTCATTACTCCCATCTGGAGATGCCCTTTGGATTTTGGCATTAGGACTGTCTGTGTTACAGGAGTATGGAGTGGCCTCTCCTGGCTTGTCACAGACTCACTCCAGGTCTAGCTGGTAGCTCAACTCATACCGATAGCCTGTTTCAGACATGGTGCTTTGGGCCCAGTGAAAGGGGGCCTAACCAAGAGCTCTGCAACATCTTCTCCCTGGTTTTGTTTTGCAGGAGAAGGCTTCCACAACTACCACCACACCTTCCCCTACGACTACTCCACCAGTGAGTTTGGCTGGCACTTCAACTTTACAACAGCCTTCATTGACCTCATGTGCCTCCTGGGGCTGGCCAGCGATCGCAAGAAGGTCTCCAAGGAAGTCATCCTGGCTCGGAAAATGCGGACTGGAGATGGAAGTCACAAGAGTGGCTGAGTTCCTGCTCCCCTCCACACACACATCCACACCTCTCCTTCCTCCTTTTTTCTCCCTTTCTCCCTTCCTGACCCCTCTGAACACGCTGGACAGAGATTTAATGTTCTGTTTACTAACTACTGAATAATGCTACCAGTTTGCTTAAGATAATGATAATGAGTTTTAACCCCCTCCCACACTGTATTTTACATGATGTATTTAAAACCTAGAACTCTGCCTTTATAACGCAAGGCCACCCTTTTCCCTCCTCTCTTTTTCCTTTTTGTTTTTTTTCTCTTTCTCTCTAGCCCCTCTATTCCCTCTTTCTCTTTACTTTTGTACCTGTCTCTCCTTGGCAGAGGAGCTGGTAGAAAGTAGCCTAGAGTATCCCCATTGCAGCCGGCTAAATAATATGGAGTTAAGGGAAGTCTGTACCAGCCAGCTGAAGAGTTGAACCAAAGTGAGTGGTTCTCTTTCCCCCACCGACCCCCAGAAACTCCCCCCTCTCCTTCCTCTGTCCCTCTTCCTTTGTCAAGGGCTGCTGACACTTGGCATCACTAACCTGCTTTCTCTGGGAAAAGCAGCCCCGTCCCCTCCCCTTGCCCTCAGAAAGAGAGAGCATGAAGTTGTCTCTCCCCCTTGCACCTCACAGTGGTGGGCCTCTCTGGCTCACGCAGGAGGAGGCCAGGCCAGGAGAAGCTGGGGAGATGAGAGCCCCAAAAGTCTCTGGAGAGCTCCAGGCAGGTCCGTCAGTCAGCCACAGGGTATGGTGGCAGCTGACAGCACTGGAGGCAGGGAGCATCCATGGCCTTATTACCTCCTTGGTCTAGCATCACAACTTCCCTCCCGTCACCAGCCTGCTGCACCTTGGGGCTACGGCTGCCTGCAGAGACTGGACGCAGCACCGGGCAGTGGACTCCACGTGTCCCTTTGGAAAGCTGCAGAGAGAAGGGCTGCACCGGGAGACGGAGGGCTGTGCCACCCAATGCTGCGGGACTGGCCCGGCCTGGGTGGTTTTGTTCAGTTGCCATCAAGATTTTGCCAGCAAAAGGGACTTTGCCAAAACGGAGAGAGGGAGAAGGATGTAAACCAAAGCTCCACCATTGTGTTAAGCTGCTTGACATGCTGGAAGAACAGGGTGCCCACTGGGCGGCAAGCAGATGTCCTCGTGTCCAGGTGTGTCCTGTGGACTCCCTGGTACCGAGCAGAGAGCATGGAGGGGCAGCTGGTGCCACCTCCGAGTGGTTCAGTAGCAAGGGACAGCCTAGAAACACAGCAAGGAGGTGAGGGTATCTCAGAGGGTTGAGGGAATTGGTCTCTCTGTCCACACAGGCTCCACTCTGTCAATTAACAAGTGCCTGCCAAAAAACGACATGGAGCCAGGTGGCACCGAGAGTTTGAGGCAATCAAGGCCTCCTGGGCAAGACGCCGGTCCCAGCATGTGCCACCTCTGTAATGAGATGGGACCAAACCAAGAGAGGAGTTGGGAATGAGTTGTTTTCCTGCCTGTGGTCTACTGAGGTGGTTTGCAATCAGCTTTCTCCACTCCTCTGAAAGGCTCCGGAGAGAGCGTGAGAGCAGGGAGGGGGAGGGAGAGAGCGGCTCCTTGTCAGGCCCTTAACTTGCCTCTGCGGGTTGGTGCCCAAGGCCGTCCCCACCAGTGCTGGAGCAGCGGCAGCACATGCTGGCCCCCACGTAGCTTGCAGCACAGTGGAGGGCCGCCCAGCAAGGGGCGGCCACCGCCTCGCTTCCTAGCCTGGCAAGCACGCCGCTCGCCTGTGACRGCACGTGGCGAGGGCGGCTGAGTTTGCTTAAAGGTCAGTTACATCACCCAAGGTCCCGAGACATTGTGAGCATGCAGTCGAAGGGTGTGTTGGATAAAAAAAAAAAATCCTTGTGGGCGTTGTTTCCTGCAAGCTGCAGAGACCACAGCTTGAGTACAGGCCATGGGTTAGGTTCTGCATGTGGTGGTCTCCAGGCCCTCACCAGGCTGAGCACACTTTTTTCCCCCCATTATTTTTATTTTTATTATTATTATTATTAGTTGTAGCAATAGTATAATTTTTTGTTGCTAAAATGTGTCAAACAGAGCTGGAGGAAAGCACAAGAGGTGGCCAAGGGTGGCTGGAAAGATTTGATGTTGGAGTGGGGCTTGTAGCGTCTCCCTTATCCGGGCAGGTCAGGGAAGGCAGAGGCAGAGCGGATGCCAACTTCCTCACCTCAGCTATGCCATGTCACATCCAGGCAAGCTTCGCGGGAGTGAGTCTCCGCAGCTCTGCTTTCTCCTGCCACTGGGAAATGCCCCAGGATCCAGGGCAGCTCTGTGATACTCTCCTTGAGAAAGAGAACACACTTGTTGCTCAGAAAAGAAGTCCTTCTCCTCTCCTCTCCTCTGCCCTCCCTGCCACTTCCACAGCCTTGTTACTACTCATCAATGGGACGCTGCTTGGTGGTGAGGCCACTGGCCAAGAGATACCACAGGGAGGAAGGGAGCAGGGAGCCCTTCAGCTCCTGATATCCCAAATGTAGGCAGCAACAGCTGGAGGCAGCACCCTCACTACCTTAAGGCTCATGGCTGTCTTGGGGCAGCGTGGTGCAAAGGGGGCTGTGGCTAGAACTGTATTTCTCTGTTTAAAAAAAAAAAATCACACACAAAAAAAGAACCGCTGCTAGCTCTGAAATGTGGGCTGACTTTACCTTAGTCTAAACCCCTCTGAATTCATGGAAGTCTCCAGAGAGGATGAATTTGCTCCATCCAGGAGTTTGAAAGGCAGGTGGGGAGGGGAGAAGGTGAAGAGAAYGATTTCCCTGCTCCTGGTGCCCTTAACATGTTGTGTGACATACCCTATGGCAGAGAACGTGCCATGACATGCTGCAGTATTTCACATCCTCTCAGCAGAAAGCAGGGTTTGATATCAAGGGTTCCCTTCAAATTTCAAGTGCTTATTTGGGTCAAGAGATCTGGAATTAGGGTGGAAGCTGAGGAGCAGTAACCAAACAGTCCTGGTGTTTGCCCAGTCACTTTAAAGGTGGATTGGCAAATATCTCTGGGTGCCTTAAATTTTTCTTTAATATACATAGGAGTATTGACAGCTATTTGCCATATTTTTTTTCTTTTTTGCTGAATTATGAACATTTGAGGGGTTTCTTAATTGCCTACATTGAACTGTGGGTGCAGGTGATTTTGAATGTACTTGAGTTAGAATTTTTGTTAGATTAAGAAACAGATAAAACACTTTAAGTAGAACTTTGTTTGATATATATATATATATATATACACACACACACCTATAAATATATATATATATTTTTGGTGGCATGTTTGTATCCTGGACACGTCCTCTGTATGTTTAGCTTAAATGAGTCTGTGAGAGGTAGAAGAAGAAAATGCAGCAGTGGGCCCCAGTGGCTAGAGCGGTGATTCCTGGGCTCTGTTCCCAGCTTAGCTACTTGCTCACTGTGTGATGTCAGGCAAAGTCACTTAAAAACGCTCTGTGCCTCAGTTCCCCTGTCTGTAAAATGGGGTTACACCCTGCTTCTTGGGGTGTGGTGAGTGCGGACTTGCGTGGAGAGCAGGAGGAGGGAGGCATACCACATGCACACCGGTGCTGGTGGAAGCGTTCACTGGTTTGTTTTCCAAGACCGTTCCCAGCCCTGATAGTATTGTGAAAAGCAGATGTCCAAGTGCTGGGTGTTTAGGGAAGGACTGGAAAGTTGAATCTGCACATTGTCTAAGCTCTGTCGCTATTGAAATGTGAGTAGGATACAATTTTCACAGCTTAGGGATTTCTGCATAGTAGTATCTCTGTTTTGTGTACTGGAAAAGAAAAAAACAAAAAACCTTTTTGAAATAATTTCTACTAATATGGAAACAGATGTCTGGTTGTGCTGATCTGAAATTTTATTTGTTCATAATAAAAATGTTACTTTAAAACTTTTTAGACTGATGACATGGTGGRCCGGGCTAGGTGAAGTGTGAGACTCCCTGTTGGGATGGGGAGAGCTACGAGTTACCATCCCCAAACCTGCCTCCGCTCCAAGGGAACCAGGAGGTTGGAAAGAGGGGAAAAACCTCTGCCTCTTTAAGAGCAGTGAATGAGCAGCTTATAATGGCTTTCATACTCCACCACGTAGCGCTGCCGTGGCCCGTCACACCCCTGCAAATGGAAAGTGAGCTGTCCCCTTTGCCGTGGGGTTACTGCAGTTTAATTCCACCCAGGGCCTCTTGCCAAAACTTTGCGGCTGACATATACATGCAGCATAACACGTAATACCGGCAGCCCGTCTCTGCAGCGGGCACAGCAGAGCCTGTGCCACATGAGTTCATTAACCTCAGCGAGGGGGAATTTTCCTCCTGCAAGAGGCAGTGCTCCTGGTCTCCCCACCCCTCGCACAGCTGGAGGGAAGTGAGAAGAGAAGGGGGAAATCCCCGACCGAATATCATTTTAATTGATACTAGCTTCCCCACTTCCCCACCCAACCACCCTTCAAAGGCCCGACGGCAGCTTTGGGAGAAGCAGCGAACGCGGTTGTCTTTGCATGGCGCCAGGTCGCTCTGTTTGGGAGGAGGCCCAGCAGGTGTTCTGGCTGGTGGCAACCTTTCTCTACCAGACGCAGCGCCGAGGCACCTCGCGAGGCGCCGGCAGCCCGTGTTCGCTGGCACAGCCAGCCCTGTGCACACGTCATGCTGAATTCCTCAGCAGAGCTGGCCCACGCTTTGGTTTCCAACTGCAGCTGCAGCTGCCTCTGAGCACTTTGGGTGGGCACGCCAGCGCCAGCGCCTCGCAAATGGGAGCGTGGGAGCGCGTGGGCAGCTGCGGGGGGCAGCAAAAGGGGTTGGGCAGCAGGAAGGTTTGGGCTCTTCCTGGTAATTGCATTTGCCCACCTGGAAGTGACCAGCCCAGGCAGGGTGATGTGATACAGCTGCCCTAAGCTCTAAAAACAGGCAAACAAAGGGCTCTGGCTCTTTAGCTGGTCACAGAAAAACCTTCACTGGCAGCGACAGAGAGGTGCTGCTTCTGATAGTCTAGTGCTCTTTTGATCCCAGAGGTGCCAGCACAACCCCTCCTAAAACAGTGAAACAGAGAAGGCAGTTCTTCAAACCTCTTGATTATTCAGACAAGGCTAAAAATAAAATTAATGATCCCTCTGCCTGAATTTTATGAGAGCAGAACTCAGATCACTGCCTCTCCCTCTGTGTTGAAGGCTGTTATTAAATCCCCTGCCCAAAATATGTTTTTCTATACTATCTAGCCCTTCAGCAGTGCCAGCTCAGCATTCTGAGACTGTTGCCTGAGATTGTTTTGCACATGATTATTGCTCCCCATTTCCTGTATGATCTGTGAGCTTGGATTGCAGTGCTGATGGGCCTCAGCTTTGCATCTTTGAAAATCTTCTGCCCACCAGGGAAGGGAAGGGTTAATGAGGCAGCCAGCTCTGCGCTCCGCTCGGAAAGCCAGGACTGAGGAACAAGTGCCTGCTTGTTCGGGACCAGATGGGGTGCAGGGAGGGCTGGGGAAGCGGCACGCCTGCTTGCGGGAGCAGCCTGGTGGAGGGTTTGCCCTGTCTGCTAGCTGTCGACCAAATACGCAAGAGAGGCAAATGCGATCCGTGGGGGCATCCAGGCTCCAGACTGGGATCCCCTTGGCTTCCCAGAGCTGGGACGCAGCAGCTGAGAGGGAGCGAGTGTTTGGCTATAGGGAGGCAGAGCTCTGCAGCGGGGAGGTGCCCTGCACGTGTTAGCTGCCCTGCAGCGGGGCCAGGCGCTGGCCTCAGCGGGCTCCTGCCGCAGCAGGAAACTGGGGACTGCCAGGACAGTGGGGGGCCAGAGCTCTCGGCCTCTTTATACGGATGAAGACCCCCAAAAGGCCCTGGGAGGGGAGGCTGCCCGAGTGCTCAGGAGCAGGGCAGAAGCTGGAAAGGAAAATGAGCAAAGGAGCAGGAGAGCATGYGGAGGAGGGAGAGCACAACGGCAGCCCCGAGAGCTGCTGCTGGGCGCTCCTCGGAAAGCCGCAGGGACAGAGGGTGGGATTTGCCTAATACCCTGTCACCTGCCTCGGGGGACACGGCATGGGGCGCACAGCACCAGTCCCCCCCGTGCGGGGGGAGACTGGGGGCAGCAGCGCTCTGCAAGGGGACAGGAGCGAAGCCACCGGGCCGTCCGCAAGAGACGCTGCCCCCGGGCCGCTGGGGCAGGGGCACCCCGCGACCACAGCAGTGGCTCTTTCCCAGGGATTCCCAGCCTGCTGCCCGCTCCAGGGGAGTTGCTGGCCGGAGGGAAGTCCCCGGCCCCGCGCACACCTGCAGGGGGGCAGCAGCAGAGGAGCTGCTCGGAGGCAGGAGAGCGGCGGCCGCCTCCCGCCCGGAGAGGCCAAGGGGGTTAATTCCCGGTCTACCCCGCGTAACGCAGCCCGGCGGGGGGCTTGTCCCCGGCTGGGCGGGGGGGAGGGGGGGTCTCCCACCGCCGCCTTGCGCAAGGGCGCTCAGCCCCCTCTGCTCGGGCTGGAAAGAGGCCGCGGCGACAAAAGCGGCTTCGGCCAGAAGAGCCGCGTCTCGCGCTGCCGCGAGCGGCCCGCCTCGCGCACTCCTCCCAGCCATCGGCCGCGCCGCCCACCGCGGGGCTGGCGGCGCACGGACAGCAGCGGGGCAGAAGAGCCGAAAGGGGCCGAGCTCCCGCGAAGGTTACTGCCGGTCAGCCCGCCGCCCCCGAGCGCCGGCGCCGCAACAGCCTACAGCTCCTGACCGCGGCGGGCCAATCGGCGGCGCGCCTCCCTTGGCTGACCGCGGCGGCCC
>NW_020449185.1:1114805-1132327 GCF_003343035.1 Apteryx rowi | reverse complement strand
GGGCCGTCGTTCTCACCGGCTCCGCGAAAACAGTCCAGCCTGATCTTGTCCCCGGTGCCGCCCCGSTGAGCGAGGGAAAGACAGAGCAGGACGCCAGCAAAGGGACAAATGTCCTCTCCCAAGGGGGTGCCTGCCCCTTCGTTTCTGTGCATGCATCCCTCCAATCCAGCGCAATCACTGCCAGCTGCTGGCCCACGTTGGTACTTTCTCTTAAATCATCAGATGCTGGAGTCATGGGAATTAGGAGCATCTCGGCTTTCATTTAAAAAGGAACTCCGGTTTTAGCTGTAATAAGAACGCATAAAAATCCAGAAGTCAAACAAAGATAATCCAGTATGCACATGGGCACACACAGTCAAATATATATACATATTTATATAAAAACTTACATATATATGCATATATCAATCATAAAGCAGGCTGCCTTAAACTTGCGACAGTCTTAAAAACTCCCATGATTTTTATGCACGTGTTAGCTGTGTTATGAAACCAGTCATTTAGTGACTGTATATTGTAAATTAGCATTATGTAAAAACAATCAAATCTTCACTTACTTGGGATTCTTAACTAAAAAAAGCAACTCATAAAACCGTGTCTTTTATTTCTTTCTAAACTGTATGGAAAAACATAGTACTTTGCAGAACAAACAATATTTCATAATGGAGACCATAGTGACGACAGCTATTACATGCTAATTTGGCTTAACTAACACATCGACTTGTTTTACATTTTTTCAGCTCTCCTAAAATAGCTTTTTTACAAAACCCTGATCTTTCACAATCAAAGAGAAAAATGCCTATCCCTTCTCAAAATGCCTGTGTGACCTTCAGTCATTTTACAAGCTAAGTGAAATTTACATTTTGACCAAATCGTTGTAATATTTGTCACTTCATCTAGACAGAATTTTCACATTCTGACTGTAACACTTACACAGATATATAAAATTCATGGTTTATAAGTTAATCACATGATTCTGATGACACCTGCCATGTGATTTTTAACATGCAAAAACAGGGGGAAGACTTATGCACTCATATTACTGGACTTCTACCTTGTCTTTCTGATTTTCCTAGTTAAATACTGGTGAGGTAAATATCATGGGTTTAGCTGCTGTTTTATCACCCAAAATATTGAATTAGCCTGACCCTGAATCCCCCCAAAATTATGCTTAAATACATTGTTCTTGGGTGACCACCAGAAAGTGCATCACTCAGTAACCAAGCTAATTGATTTAAAAGTCCTGAAACACCACAACTGTGAATGAGTTTAGGGGGATGTTCTCACACCTGGGGCAGGTGACAAAGTCAAGCTAYACTGTGTCCACCCACCCAGCATTCCCCTTTGCCCAAAATTCTTATAAGACGACTTAAAGTTTAGGCATCTCTTTTTATAGTGCAAAGATGGTGGGGGCAGGTTTCAGCTAACTTCAGCAATTTTAAACCTATGTGTGAAATCTACTCCAGTTTAACAGGCATCCTCTGTAGTCAAGAGAGACAGGGAGGCAGCTCCTGGAGTGACTCACCAGGAGTCTTAGAATACCTGTCTTGGAAAAGGATGAGTCATCCTCTGGTGGTGCATCTTTAACTCAGATACCTAGATGAGTGGCGAGGCGCCTGCCTTTTAGATGGCGAGTTTGATGCAATGAATTCCACTCCTGGAGTCTAAGCACGGAGAGCCCCCAGTTTTCAGACAGAGCCCTCAGACAGCACCAGCACGATCACAAAGGGATTAGAGAGACTCACAGGCGACAAGGTCTGTCAGCAGAGGCTAAAGGCAGGGATGTGCCCTTAGACACGCACAAGGGGAGCAGATCACAGACAGCAGCCAGGCTTGCAAGCTCTTCCCAAATAGCCTCTCTGGTTGCCACTGACAGAGCCAAAACAACAGGCAAGATGGACCATCGGTATGACATGGTACAACATTTCTTCTGAAAAACTTCACACCACTCCCACGTGGGCTAACGAATTATTGGCAGGAGTTACCCTGCTCTAAATTCTCCTCCGATCTTCATTCTAATCACAGTATGGGGATACAGAGGGCTGCAATCACAACTCCAGAATCCCAACTGTGTTTGGAGACAACACTCCTATTTTTGCCATATCATTCCTTTAGATCTTCTAATTCATTTTTATTACTACAAGTTTCTGAGAAGCCCAGCTGCCAATTTATCAAGATGTCTTCTGGCAGAGCATGCAAGAAATATTGAATCTTTGGGAATGAAGCTCATAATTCAGTTTGCCACTCCTGACTAATGAGCCTATCTTAAACTCATAAATGCATGAATATGTTCTTCGGACTAATGACCACATAACATGCTGGGATTGACGTGGTGGAAGATATTGCAGACACATGGGAGTTTTCAGGAAATATCAAGGCTCTTTAGAACCACTGCTAACAATGCACTAGCTTTGTTTTAATGTCTGCGTGGGATTTATTTTCTGTGTTTATGAGATTTTTCTTTGTCTCTAGTCTCTCCAATCCCAGTTAAGCTGAGTCACATGAGGAGTTGTATTAGAGGAGCATCAAAAATAGAAAATTTTGTTTCAGAGAAAGTACCTATTTTCAGTACTGGTTTTCATTTGCATTCAGAAGATAGTCTGAATGTGAAAAATCAAAGGAAAAACATCCTCAGTCTTTTTGGATTCATCTGGAGACRGAGAGCTGGGATCTCCCAGACTTCTTGTCTGGCTGTTTATTCTTGAGGTAGTTCTCTCCTTCAGCTTCCCTTCTTTTTGATTTTTATTCCTTCTATCATAATATATATAATTGGCACCTTTGCACACAAATATAGCTGAAGAGTCCTTCCAAGCAAGAGCTAAAAACAGTTCATTTTAAAAATACCCAAACCAGAACATTTGAACATGGGCAGAACTTTTTCCTTTCTCTTCCCAGATGATACTTATGGCAACACCAACATGGTTTCAGGAGGCATTTCACTTCTGATGGGATTACATTATCTGCTGGCAAGGAGTCCCCTCAGTGGAATTTAGCTGGTCAGGAGGAGGATGCAGTCCTCACTTGGGCTGGGCCAACCTATTGTCCGAGTCACTACGAATGAATTCATTTGGTTCCCCACTCTGCTACTGGCTTCTTACATGACACTGGGCAAGTCACCTAATCCCAGGTTTTCATCCAGGAATTGGCACAGATGTTGCTTTCCTCCTTCCCAATTTGTCTGTCATGCTCTTTGGAGTAGAAGACTTCACCTTCCACAGCTAGCACAGGGAAGCCYGAGTTTGGTTAGGGATGTTATTGTAACCCAAATGACCATAGGAGAAAGCTTCTGTTGTCTTCTCTATTTGGAATTCAACTATTCCTGTTTCTGTGAGGTTGCCAAGGCAGGCCTGCAGGGCCTTCAGCCATCCCTCAGCCTTTGAGGAAAACCAGAGCAGGATGGTATCCCTTTTTTTTTGCTGAAGAAACCCTTGCCAGAGCCATGCTCCTGTGCAACAAAAAGGAACTGCAATAAGCGCTGAAACTAAAGCACCCTTTCCCAGGATATGCRTGGACAGTTTTTTCTCTCGAGACTTAAATCAGTTAACTGCACATTTAAATATTTCATGTTTTTGAATGATTGATGGATTGAGATACAGATCTCCTAATGCCTTGTTTATTCTATGCCTGCATCCCCATCTGGATGTCCTGGGCTAGCAGAACAGCACAGCCTGGYAATAAAAGCCTCTGCCATGGGAAGTGGACAGATTCCAATTCTTAGCAGCATGCTTACTGTCAGCTCCTTCTTCTACCTGAGCAGGGACAGGACATACCACAAGGATCACTAATTGCTTGGCATGTCTTTGTCAGTTACTTCAGCTCAGCTGAATTTGCCCTGTCCTGCTGTGTTAGGTTCATTCAGCCCCAATATCACATTGGGGTATAACAGATCTCTCTTTAGGTGGGGAAAACCTTCTCTGCCTCCCATGCAGTCCTGCTTTGCTACCCAGCAGTCCAGTGACTGAGCTGTGGCACAGGCAAACTCTTAGCTCAGCTCCTACTAAATACATTCCCATTGCCCTTTAATCACACAATAAAGAAACACCTCAATTCTGTATGGCTAGCACATGCAGATATTTCTAACAGAAATGGTTGCCTGGGCATAGTGAATGGTATCAGAGCCAATGCTTCTGACCCTTCTCTGGTCTCCAGGAGACAGGGCAGACAGCTTTTCTGACCTCATGGCACCAGCCCTAATGCAAAGGTTAGCACCAATACACACACTTACAAATGTGCCTGCTTTTTATTGCCATGCCGAAATGCATAGGACTGGTCAAGGCACACCAAATAGTAAATATAAGATGAGGCTGGGATCCGGCAGAGCACCTTTCATGCAAACTTTACTTCAATGCACATTAACCTGTTAAATGCACTCAGTTCCCCTCTGCAAAAAGGGTCCTGTGGGGAAGAGAATCCATTCAAGGTCATGAAGGGGCCCCAGTGGAGCAGTAAAAGAGAGCAGTGTTCACTTAGGAAGTGAGTTAGTTTAAAGCTAATCCCTCTCATCCTCAGTGAAAAATAGTGAGACACTCCAGATCAGCTGGCATAGACAAAGCACCTCCCACTAAAAGTGCAAATTTACAAGCGCTGAAAAAATTGCCTCCTTCCTCCTGTACTTGGAAATAYGTCTCCAAGGCTGAGAGGGCAGGGTTAGGCAGCTCTTCCTGTCAGGGAAGATGGGTACACTGAAACAAAAATATTGCTCCTGCAAGACAGCAGGACAAGAGCACCATCTCTGCAAGACACAGGCAGCAGAAGCTGAGAAATAATCTACAGCTGTTTGATTGAGCCATCAGGGAAGTGGGAGTGGGGGTTAATTCCAGTTAAGGGCATGACAGATAACAAATGACACAATTGCCATAGCTGGCACTGTACCTATCATAGTGACATCCTCAAATAAAGGAAAAGGTGCTTGGCATTGCAAGTATCCAGCAAAGTCCACGCAAGCCAGAGTCTGTCAATAAGGGCTGCATGTGCTTCTGATTTCTCAAATGACAGTTCTTTAATAATGGGGCAAGAACCTGGCTTTGTGAAACAACTGGTATTACTTCACATAAGACTTAAATCCACAGCTAGTGACTCTTCTTTACTGCCATGTCAGCTTGGCCTTTTCACACTTTCCTGCTGGTTTATATATATATATATATATATTTAATCATACTAACCACAAACAACCTTCTGCTTTTAATTTCTAATTCTGTCTGGAATTCCTGAGCAGTTTTCAAACATAACAGAAAATGCCAACAATGTAAAGACTGAATGTATGTTAGCCTGCACACCTGCTGACTTCACCCCCACATCACAGGTCATAGCTACACAGTTGTYAAGCACAGCAGCACAACCCTCTCAATTTCTCCCACAAAAACTGTGTCTGAAGTTAATTCTTCCCCACCACAACATGTCTGAGTGAGGCACAGAGTGTTTCTCCATTCTGTTTCCTCTACACAATCTGATTCCTTCCTTTTTTTGGTTACTCTAGTCAAATCCCCCCTGTCCCTCCTCTGCTGCTGAGCATGACCTGGCTCTGCACATGCACCCCACAACCATCAGGCTGTCGACTGATCAAACCAACAGGGCAGTTCTCTCCTTGCTGCTGCTCAAGTCACACTGAAACTCAGCCAATGTGCCGGCCCACCTTCCTGGTGAGATGTGGAGCAATACCTGAGAGATCCTGCAATGGGAAAGGGAATGACCCATGCAGTGGTGATCAGGAGCCTCTTCAGTAGTCCACAGATTCTCCCTTACAGTGTCTCATTACCCAACCCTTATCCTCAGCCCCTTTGATGGCTCAGGGCAGGAACCTCTTGGAGGATCAGACTCCTGGGAGGGGAAAAGGCAAGGCTAGAATAAGGAAGTTTCAGAGCACTCACTCCTTCCTCCACTGTGGAAACCCACAATGATAACAGTCCTCTGCAGGCTCGCTGGCTGCATTAAATTCAGGCTTGCCAACTACACACCAACTACATCCCAGACTTCTCTGGAGACCCTTACTGTGCAGCCAGCAAATGTGTTTCCTCCTGCAGCAGCAGGAGACCAAGAATCATCCGGGTGAAACCAAGAAAAACCAAATGAGACCATTAGAGAAGCTGCCAGACTAAAGCCAGTGCTGCTCACAAAGGAGCCAGACTAATTGAGACCTGCTGAAGGAACAGACTATCTTGTTAACCACATGTAGGAAAGCCCCAGGCAAACCTATTCACTAGCAACCAATGCAGCATGCCATATGGCTAAGCGCCCAGAGAACTCTCTCCTGGTTTGAAATCCTGGGCCATCCAGCTCTGCTATGTTCCCATATGTGGCAGATACATAATTTGTTAGCTGCTGGATGCCATGTGGTTATATTGCCCATCTTAACCCTTCTAGAGTCTGCAAGGAATCTGTTGCTTATCAGCAGACAGACTGGGTAGCTATGCTTTACCAAAGAACCTTTCAGAGAAGGTCATTGCTCCATATGAGAGACAATTAGACCATCTGTAAAAACCTCTGCATGTCCAGATCCAATTCCATGGAGTATCAGAGGGAGTGTCCTGAAGACAAAAATGCTGAGACAGGACAAAAGTCCATGGACACTATAAAAAATCAGGAACCAGAATTGTTCTACCTGAATTTGTCGAGTGTCTATACACCTTTAAAAGGTGTAACTGAATAGTTTTGGTCAGCAGGAGAGAGACAAAGATGGGTCAGAGGGTTGGTCAGAAGCCCAAGCACAGGCTTTAAAACAGGAAGGGAATGACATTTCCAAGGATGAGGAGATCCAGGGAACAGCAAAGGGGAAAAAAAAAGTTCCACAAAACACTTGGGAGAGCTGTGCAGAGAGCCTTTTCTTTGAGTCAGGAAGCATCATATATAGGCTCAGACCATCTGAAGCAGAYGAACATTGAGGACATTCATATAAAGATGGTTGTGGTGTGTCCAAGGACTGATCCATCCACCTATTGATGCAGCTTATTCCCCATGAATTTGAGCCCACCTCATGCCACATTACATACTCTGCCAAGGTCATATCTTAGCAACAAGTCTGCGCTACAAGACATGATTCTTATTTGCACTATGCCTTGCCTGTATGAGGCAATGATGCTGTTCACTTCAGCTTAGATACATGAGACTTTGACAGGGACAAACAGCCCAGATTCAATTTCAAATGGGCTGCTTGTTCTCATAGTCCATCTTCCTGACCAGGAAAGTTTGCCTACCATCACCCCAGTAAAGTGATACCTCCCAGTGTTACAAAAGCTCCATTTGAGAGTTTTGTATGTTTGAGTTCTGTATATTTCTATAGGTTTGGATGGAGAAATAGTTCCCAAAAAAACAACAGAAGCCAAAGAGAAGAAACATATGTGCTAAGGAGATATTATATGAATGTTTCCCAAGGACTGATAAGCTCTGTAGACTAGTAGTCCTGATAAATTTGCAAGAACAGATAAACTTAGACCACCAGAGTCTAATGCTGTACAAGGCTGCTAGCACACATTAGCATCAACAACAAGTTTTATAACCTGGATCACACCCAGGAGGGCGGTGGCTGCTATATGCAGATGAAGACTGCAGAACTACATATACACCTGAAGAAACAAAGTTCTGGGAAGGAATTTCCAAACACCTACCTAGAAACCACTGGTCTGTCAGGATGACCTCCTGCTTCTGAGTATGCATGTTGGGGTTGGCCTCCCAGCTGTTGCTCCAGCTGGGTAACAAGAGTGAACGTGAGTGAACTACACAAGTGAATTATTGTGTGAATAATTACCTATTATTAACAACAGAACATTTCTATTAATAACATCAGCTAGTGAATAACAGATACTGTAAGAAACCACAGTTGTGACCTGTGTCTCCTCCCAACTCTATCCCCTATCAAGGAAAAAGGTATTTCAACACCTCTTTGGGAGAAATGCATTAAAGATGGTGTGACACTCATAACACCTTGGTGGTGGGACTTGCAGACCCAGCCAGGACAGTGTTAGCACAGGACAGCTACTTTGACTGAACAAGCCACTAGCCATGGAACAGTTTGTTGAAATCCCAGTGAAATCCTTGCTACTGCTTGCCAGAGGAAATTGGTGGATATGGGGAATATAGCCTTCTCCTGAAGCATGCTGTAGGAAATTCAGTCAAATCCAGCCCTCAGGAGGAATCTGACAGGAACCATGTGCATGTTTATAAGGGCAAAATGTGGTCAAAGGGAGAAGGTCCCATGTAAGAGCCAGCTAACTTCTGTCTGCTCCAACACCCACATGCTGTCTTCATTAAACATGCTTCAGTGTGTCACTGGGGACCAAACCAGCAGACCCAACTCTGCCACTGAGTCACTTGTACAGACATAGGTTGTCACTTAAATCTGCATTTTCTAAAGTATGTGCTAGTTTGGAGTTTTTCTACAGGTGATGCCTCAGGGCTGCCACTGATGTCCAGAGAAACTATGCAGATTCAGCACTTCTAATGTAGAAAACCAACAAGCATCACAAGTTGCTTGACCTCAAAAAAGAAACCAGAAACATTTTACTTTGTAAGCCTCCCCCTCAATCTGACTCAAGGTGATTTATGTTTGCACCTCTCCAGGGCTGTCATGTCTGCACCTCCAGTTAAGGAGCAAAGATTTCTTCATCTATAAAAAGAAGATGGATTTTTTTTTTAAATGACTATTGCAACAAAACTAGCTTTATTGAGTCAGACCAAAAGTATCCACTGTCCAACCACAGCCAGCAGCAGATACTTAGAGACCTAAAGAAGAGCAGGCAGATTACATCTGGACCTTTATGTCTAATAACTGTCAGTAGGCCCACCTTCTGTGAAGCACTCCTCCCATGTAAGTGCTGAAAGACTTCAAACAGATCACAGGATCTTGCACATGAAAGCAGCTCCCGCCCTAGAGAAAATTTATAACCAAAGTAAGCAAAGCCCTGCTATGCAGATGAAAACTGAGGCATGGAACTGCCTTGTAAGAGGCAACCCAAAGCATTCATGGCAAAGCTGAGAATCTAAGACCTGCTCCYGGGTTATATTCTCAAAATCATCTGTCCAAAACATGGTGGAAACACTCAAACTAAAGAAACAAAGGCTTTGACAGTTGAAACAATTCCAAATTTTCTGGAGGCGTTCCAGCCTTGATCACTGAAATTTCACATGCACACCTAAACTCTGTGAGTGCACATGAATCCAGTATGAACACACACACCTAGCTGAAGCAGCAGGCAGGCAAAACCTTCTGCTCTGGTGAACATATTCCCTGTTGTCTCTGGTAACTCCTTCGATCCCAGCACATTGATATCAGTAACATCATGATTTATTAAGATCAGGAGCAGGGGTTTTCTGTTTTTTGGGGTTATTTTCCTCCCACTATTGTCATTGCCCATTAGGTCCTGACTTTGAGTGCTTTCTTGGTTCAGGCAGCCAGAGCTGGCACCCTCAGTGAGCTGCAGTCAGCAAACATCTGTGATCAGACAGTTGGCTTCATGCTTTCACCTGCCCTTCACACAGATAAACTACTTAACATTTGAGGCCAGCACCTCACTTGGACAGCAAAATAAACCCCACCAGCCAGTGGGGCTTCCTGAGCTCACATTTGCCTAAAGGTATTGGATCCATTCAAAGCCCAAGTAAAAGAAACTAAACTGGGTGCAGTTGAAGAACATGGGACAAGTGAGCTATCTCAGCTGTGCTTTAATGATATTAGTCATGAATTTTTAGTCACTCAAAGTTCTCAAAGATTGCTCTCCTTATTTCCTCTTGTCTCTTTCATCTGTGAGAAACAGAGGTGATGTCAAAGGTGCTGAGACATTCCTGAAAACTTTGCTTAGCATTAACACTTCCACCTCTATCACAAACTTCAAGGAAAGCCTGTGGGAAGTCAACAGCTGTAAAGCTAAAGGGACTGCTTTCCAATCCTCTCTACTGGTGCCAAAATGTTATCCAATCTCCACGTATCAAGCAGAAACCTTCCTCCTTCAGAAAGCAATACATCTTTCCCTCTAACTCCCCTCAGGCATCACCAAGCAGGGTAGCTGGTGACATGGCAGCAGCGGGTACCCAAGCAGATGTCAGCTCTATGAGGCAGAGTGGCATTTAGAAAGCCAGAGGATATAATGAGTTTTCCAAGGCTGTATCTCCAGCCCTGCCATAGAGAAACACCAGCAAGAACCACAAGATTAAATCCCATCACTTTAGGAGTTAAATTAATTACAGTGCAGATGGAAGGGAAAGGAGTGGATGGGGGAACTTGTATCAGGTAATTAAGCAACACACCTACTCAAAGTAAACCTGAGGGACATCCACTCCCTTACCCCAGAGAAGTGTCTCTGCTCCGGGCCTATATGCAACAAGGTGAACATACCAGCTACTCCACTGAAGGGGTGGAAACGCTCGCCTCCCCCTTCCCTCTCCCATTCCCATGTGGATCAAAGTATTTTTTTCATCTGATGAACAAAACATGAACTGGATGGGGACTTGGGAAGTTTGCCCATCCCCACTCACATATTGAATAACCTTAGCCATGCCTTCCTGTTCCTCCTTCACCTTTTATCCTTTCAACTCCATGCAAGATGGAATAAGCTTGCTGTAGCTTATATGATATCGCCTTGCACATTAAAGGGATAATTGGACCTGCCCTAGATCTCCAGAGGCCCGGGGAATTGTTTGTTTTTGAAACATCCCAAGGTCTATTTGATTCTGCATTCTTGCCCAAGATCTTTTTGAAGATGGGGAAAGAAAGTAAACTGCAAGCAAAAACACTTTTAAAATTGAGATAATTAAGCAATATAAAAGTTTGCAACTGATTTCTCTTCTGTTTCATCACTAAGCAAATGAAATATAGCTACTGGAAACCTTTCAGTTAGTATATCTGCTGTTCAGATATCAAAAGAGATATAATAGCCATTCAGATCTAGTAAAATTCCCTACAGACACTGTTTAGAGATCAAACAGCTCCAAATATCCCTCAGATACGACAGCCTGCCAGCTACCTCAGGGACATGGTCACACTAACAAACGTGCCAGATTTTGTTTGTCTACAAGCACCAGTGCCAGGTTGTTGCTGAATCTTTGGCTGACCACAGAAACCCGAGAACAGTAAACTTCATGCATGATAGGACTCGTGCCAGGCAGTGAGGAAGCTGGCTAATGGACATCCCACTCTCTGAAATAGCAGAAGCAAAGGCATTACCTAAATGAAATGCGCTTGCCAGGCACTGCCAGCACATGAGCGCCCTCTAGTCTGAAATCACCCAAAGATAGCAGCTCAGGGACAGACCTCATCGGAAGGGTGGACTTTGCTCACAGATCCTCAGATGACATTTCCCAAGCTCTGTCCTCAACCCATGATCTGCGAGTCTGCCAGCTGAGAACTGCTACTGGCTTGGCACAAGAGATCCTGTGACAGAGCTGTGCTAGCATAGGGAGGAACCTACATGTTCAGTAGGGAATTGTACAGAGACCTGAGAAACCAAGCTCTCCCAGACCCCTGAGAAGAGGCACTTCTGCTAGCAGCTCCACCCACAGAGCCAATTCGCTAGCTTCCAAGTCCTAGCAGTATCCCAGTGGTGAGCAGAGAAATGCCATCTAGGAGACCAGGCTATCACATCATCATAAGAGAAAGAGACTCTCAAAAGCCTTCATTGTACATACAGCCAGGGACGTGAAGGTACCCCTTCCCTAAAGGCAGCAGGCATAGACTCTAGATTCTCAGGGTAGCTTCAGACTTCTAATATCAGAGCTTAAAAGCTTCTCTCTTTCACAATCCCCAGAGCATTACCTAATCCCAGAAACCAAGCAGAGACAAGAAAGAATTACAGAAGATTACTCCCTCTCAAAAAGATGTGCTTTCTTTCCCTGAGAGCAGACCATGCATTGCCTTGCTCCCTGTCTCTTATGAGGTATTAGCCATAATAGGTACTTTCCAAACACATCTTCTCCTTTTCTCTAGCAGTCGGGTTAGCAGCCTTAAGTAACTGCCTAACTCATAGCCAAAATTGATCTCTAAACCTGCACTCAGAGTTTTGGTCCTGCACGTCATTCCCCTAGCACATACCATCAACAGAGTCTCCACATCCCCCAAGAAACTTTCTTCTGTGCCAGCAAGCTCCTTTTATAGGAAAGGCTCACTGCATCAGCTGCTCTCTATCACTCAGTACCTCAATCCCTGACACCTGGGAGGTGGCAGCAGGCACAGGTGAGGTTCAGCCTGGCTCCCCTTAAGGGATCAGTCCATCTTTCTTCAGCAGAGAAGTTACAAGGTTTTGTTAGTTTTGGTATATGCTATTCTCACTGGATGGCAAAATGCACAGACAAGCCCCTAACTATGCTTAGAAGAAATTTATTGGTGGATCTGGGTGAACATAAAAGATTGATCTATCATTTTAGCCCTGAATAGAAGATATCCAAGCCGAAGGTTCACATTTACTGAAGGTGATTTTGGAAATCCTGCCAAAGAAACTGTGATGTACCCAATTTTTAGAGGACAGGGGCTCTGTCCTTACTGGAAACCAGTATTAGGGGGATTTTTTTGGTCTTTTTTTTTCTTAGGTGTTTCTGAATTCTGCTCTTGGAAAGTGAAGCATTCATTAGCTCCTTGGAAATTCTGGCTTTTGTCCTCCCAAGATTACCCAGCAAAGGGGTAGGGAAAACAGATCCAAATTACCATTTAGCTAACTCTGCAAACAAAAAAATTGGGGCCACCTTCTCCCCGTTTTTATAAGCCGTATCACATTTTGGATGTGCTTTGAATCAGCTCAGATGAAGTCCCAGCAATATCTGCTCATGGTCCAAACCAAAAAAGTCACTCAGCTCCCCATCAGAGATAGCAGGTGGATGACACCCTGGGGTTCCTGGTGCATGGGAGAGATGGCTGGCGTGGTAGGAGTCTGCCACTACATCATTAATGAAGCTGATTTGAGAGAGAAGGAGAAGAGTCTAGGTTTGGTGGAAATGCTCACAGAGTCCTGACATGTATATCCTTCCACTGAGAGGAGACTTTGCTATTGGAGTCAATTCAGTGAACCAAATGCCATTTCATTAGCTAGTCATTTTCTGGGCCAGTGTGGCCAGCAATGATTGCAAACTGCCCTGTCTTTGGCCAGATATTTGAGAAAGTGCAACTTTATATATTTATTAAGGGAGTAGAGAAATCCTAACTGTATAAAAATAGCAAGGCCTGGATTAGAAACTGGCTGGCGGTTGAGGAACAGAGATTCACTACTGCTTCAGGATGCCCAGTGATGCCGGAAAGATTCTGCACAGTGTTGATGCGGCTTCACTAAATTGGGGTAGAGGAGACGCACAAGACACAAGACTGGCCTGAAGAAGCGCAGTGAGAAACAACACCAGCTCTCTGGGATGAGTGGCTGATGTCTTGATCAAGACAGGGAACAAGCCAGTGAAGTAAGCTCTCTCTGGTATAGACTGTGCACAGATCTGCTCCTTGCAGCTCAGCAAAGCCAGGTGACATTGCTGTTGGAAGTGAGGCTCTCAGTGGGGTTCGTTCTTCTGCTGTGCTAGATGGGAAGTTCATCCTCTTAATGACCAACAGAACAGGATCAGCAGGCCTCACATTACTTATGGAAAAAGGACAAACACCTCTGTTTAAAATGTTCTGAGCCTTCCTTTAGCCGGAAGGACTGATACCTCCTACCTCCAGGGATATTTCTGGTCTCTGGTTAGGAAAGGAAAAGGGACAGGAGGTTCCAGTCTCCTCAAGGCTCTGGCTTTTGCCCCCTCTTCAGATGGGGTGAGGGGTGTCCTTTTGTACCTATTTGTGATGAAGGTACCAGTTCATCTTCCAGTGCTGGTGTGTTATTAGCCCCATCTCTAACAAGTTGCTCTCTGTGGAGAACCACCACAACTGCTACAAGATCACGCTTTGGGATCCAAGACCGGAAGTTGACTCCTTCTTCCTACACAGAAGGAAGCTTCCAGCAGGCAGTGGAGATAGCGGACAATGTCATGTCTGAAGTGCAGTGCTGTACATGGAGGGCACTGTCACTGCCGCTCACAACCCAGGTGTCACACCTTCCCTCACACCAAAACTAGAAAGTGGTTTTTAAATACACACACACACACACACTTTCCTCTGCCACTCTTTATCACACATCTGATCTAGAGTCAACATAGCCAAGGGAGTGTCCAGGTAAATTATTTCTATAAAGACTTCGATGCTTGTTATTAAGATAATGAGTGAAAGATGCCATCAAGATCAAGGTCTCTATTGTGCTAGGTGCTGTACAAACTCACACTGAGAGATGCTCACTGTCTCCAAAAGCTTACAGTCTAAGTAGATACTTGACTGGCAAGAGAGATTGGGACATGTGATAGGGGAATAATTTATCCAAAGCGAAGGGCTGAGCTGAAACTAGAAGCCTCTGTGTCCTGATCGGGGCCTGCTATCTCCCCTCCGCATCACCACCTACCAATCACTGATGCAGTCTGCAAATAGTTATAATAAAAAGCCTCCCAGAAACCAGCCACACTTAATTCCTGAAGACATTTTGTTCTTTCTCTGGTTACAAACCATGGGCGGGTAAGACTGTTCCAGCAGCTGCATGCAAGGCTTTGGACTTAGCAATGGCAGACCGACTTTGGCTGTAAGAATGACTCCTGTCATATGCAATCAAATATCGGCATGCCCTATGGTGCTATAAAAAAGTCCTTCACAGAGTGCGCAGTGTGCTTTACCAGCTGAGAGAAAAGCTGAGACAGTATCGCCATCCCTGAGTTAGAGAGGGAACTGCAGGGGAAACCCATCCCAAGTCTGTGCCTGCAGTGCCGTTGTAGGTTACTTATTCCTCTTCGTTCATCCTGATGACGTGAGGTCTGAATATCTTTGCCATACCTCCAAAAGCTGAGGGAGAAAAAGGGTGGGAATCTTCCTCCAAACCTGTACTTCTATGAAACCTGACAGCAGAAAGTCTCGGAGTTAGCACGTCTTTCACAGTAGTGATGGGTAGGAACAAAGTATAGAAAATACCACCCAGCGATGGATTAATATGAACACTAGTCTCTTCTTAAAGTGGTGACAGTTGGGGCTTTTTGTCTTCTGGTCTCTATTGGTGTGGCATGCATGGTGTGATGAATGCTTTGCCATCTAAACATAGGGCTTCATTCCTACTTTGCATGTTTTAACATAAAACCAATGCAAACATCACTGTTGATATATATTCTGAGACCTTTATAAAGACTCACTGTATAGAGAATCTTCTTTTTCAGATACATTTGTTCCTGAAATGGTTTGCTCCCAGTGCACTGGAGTCTTAGCCTGAAGCAAGCCCTGACCAGAAGCTCCCCATTTCACAGGATATTCTTGCACCTGCCTCTGTGGGGTACCCCCGATCTCAGCATCATATTGCAGAGAGCAGCCTCACCCACCTTCCTCTCCTAAATGGCAGGCTATGCCAGGGGTTGCATATGAGCATGCAATAGCCACATTATAATCAGGGAGTCAGAATTACAATTCTTCTTCTTTAGACTTGAGAAGGCACTCAGTGAGGTCTCTGGAGACCAGCATTCAGCTCCTGCCATCCCTCTGCCTGACTGTAGGCAAGTCAATTTATCTGTGCCATGCTTCAGTTCCCTGCGTCTAGCCTAGGGCTGACACTTCATAAGCATACCAAGAGGTTGTGGAAGACTGTGTCCTGAGATGCTGCAGTGATGGAGGTAAGATAAGGACAACTTTGTAAAGCACTGATACAAAGTAAGCTGGACTGCTGTCAGTCATGACAAATGATTGTAATTGTCCAGAAGAAAGTTAGCTGTCAGGTATTGACTCCTCTCAGCAGCACCTAAGCAGAATGAAGCCCTCYTTCCTAACTGTGTTCCAACACTCACACTGAGCAAAGGGTTATTATCTGTGACACAACTCTCTTTCCCCCACTCTCTAGGTCTTTATTTTTTAGGGCTTGGTCCAAAATCGGTTCAGCTGCAGCAGACCTCAGACCATGCCCATAGCCTGTAACTAAGATGTCTGGTCCCTTTAGTCAGGAAAAGAAACATACCCAGAGAGTGTTATGCTTCAATAAAGCTTCTCTCTGTGTGTTGATCCTCATCAGGGTTGAAACCTTGTCCAGGCTGACAGTATGAAAGCCAAGAGTCTTGTTCCCAACAGGCCAACACAAGTGCTGCTTTACTGTTTAGATGGCAGCATGCTTGTTGGAATACTTTTATAAAAAAGGTCAGGGTTGGCCAACAACAGAATGTCCACAAATTTTTTCCAACACCCATCTATAAAAATGCCTCTTACTTAAGATTTTGGCAAGAAGCTGGATTCTGGCTTTGTCAGCAATGGTATTTGCAATGAATTTGCAACGGACTGTGGGACGCCTGTTTGCCCCAGCCATCTTGAAGCTGTTTCTTCATCTCAGCTGTCTGATTCAGTCTCCAAGCTCCTGAACATCATCATTTATTGGGATTGACTGAATATTTTGGTGGAAGAGATGATCTTGGTCAGTACAAACGACACAGGGGAACGCTGGAGCTCCAGCCAGCACTTGAGCCCTGGGTTTTATTATGAAACAATACAGCTTCCCTTGCAGCTTGCTGGGAGCCACAGCACCCTGCAGGCTGGTCTGATGCTCACCACTGAAATGCAGCCACTCCCATGGTGAAAAGTACAACAAGTTACACATTAAAGGCCAAGAGAAGTTATTGGCCAAGGGCAGAGTGGAAAAGATCTAGTATTTTAATGCGTGAGCATTGAATGCATGAGATGTCTCGTGCAACTAGCCAGGCTCCCCACTCAGCAAGTTCTGGACAACTCATAGAGATCCTAAATCACTTCTCAGCCTTGCTACCTCCTCAGATTTTACTGACAGTCTTTTGACATTTGGTGTTCATTGGAAAGCCCCATCCCCCGCAGCCCAAACTCTCAGCCTGCCTTTCATTTCACAGAACAGCATGTTCCCAGCCTGCCGATTCCAGAGGAAACAAGCCCCAAGAGTACCTTAAAGGCTTGGACACAAATAGCTCCCACTGTGTATTATTTTCAAGCCAGCATCATGATTCTGAAGGCTTGACTCATTATGGGTAAATGCCTAGGGTTAGAAATATTAGTCATCAGTAGGAAGAGAGGAAGAACTGTGCTGGCCTTACACAAGCATGATTTTTACCAATGTTTTAGGGCAAGGGCCTGAGTCAGACCTGCTCATCTCTGGCCATGGGATTTGACCCAGGATTTATTAGGGGACATGACTGGGGGAAGAGCGTAGTTCCGGATCTTCTGTGCATACAATTGATGACTTTAAATCCATGTCTGGGGTTTCTGAGCACCTGATCCTTCCCAAGCTAAGGCCCGACGTTGGTGGAAGACTCGCTGATGGTTGCCGCAGCTGCACCACAGAGAAGCATGCCACAACACACACATGGTGAAGGGAGGGTGTCGAGAGGATGGGGCCAGACTCTTTTCAGTGGTGCCGAGCGACAGGACGCGAGGCAATGGGCACAAACTGAAACACAGACACTTCCATCTTAACATGAGGAAAAACTTTTTCACTGTGAGGGTGACAGAGCACTGGAACAGGTTGCCCCGAGAGGTGGTGGAGTCTCCTTCTCTG